>NC_137695.1:76137554-76408519 GCF_964034855.1 Anser brachyrhynchus | reverse complement strand
TTTTTCCATTTTGTGAACTAGTTGCTGAATTTTCTTCTTCATCAAGATTATTCTAACACTGTATAAAACAATTTCTATAACTTAAGGAAAAATAGAAAATGTGTAAGTTCAATTTTAGAATCAGTGGCAGTCTGAATCATGGAATCATAGACTGGTTTGGGTTGGAAGGGACCTTAAAGATCACCCACTTCCAACACCCCTGCCATGGGCAGGGACACCTTCCACTAGACCAGGTTGCCCAAAGACCCAACCAACCTGGCCTTGAACACCTCTAGAGATAGGGCATCCACAACTTCCCTGGGTGACTTGTTCCAGTACCTCACCACTCTCTGAGTATAGAATTTCCTTCTAACATCTAATCTAAATCTCTCCTCTTTTAGTTTAAACCATTCCCATTGTGATATCATTATCTGCCTGAGTAAAAAGACACTCTCCATATTTTTATAAGCCCCCTTCAGGTACTGAAAAGCCACAGTGAGGTCTCCCCAGAGCCTTCTCTTCTCCAAGCTGAACAAACACATCTCTCTCAGCCTTTCTTCATAGGAGAGATGCTTCTGCCCTCTGATCATCTTTGTGGCCCTCCTCTGGGCCTGCTGTAATAGGTCCACATCTTCTTTGTGCTGGAGACCACAGACCTGGATGCAGCACCCCAAGCGGGGCCTCAGGAGGGCAGAGCAGAGGGGGACAATCACCTCTCTCCAACTGCTGGCCACACCTTTAGTGATGCAGCCCAGCATGCAGTTCTGGGCTGCAAGCACACACTGCTGGCTTCTCTTGAGCTTTTTGTCCACCAGAACCCCCAAGTCCTTCTCTGCAGGGCTGCTCTCAATGAGTTTTTCACACAGTCTGTCCTCATGTCTGGGATCGCCCCCACCTAGGTGCAGCCCCTTGCACTTAGGCTTGTCGAACCTCATTAGGTTCACATGGGCCCACTTCTTCAGCCTGTCCAGTTCCCTTTGGATGACATCCCTTCCTTCAGTTGCATCACCTGCATCACTCAGCTTGGTGTCATCTGCAAACTTGCTGAGGGCGTACTCAGTGTCATTGATGAAGATATTAAACAGCGCCGGTCCCAAGACAGACCCCTGAAGGACACCACTCGATACTAGCCTCCACCTGGACATTGACTACAACTCTCAGAGTTCAGCCTTTGAGCCAACTCCTTATACACTCAATGGTCCACCCATCAAATTTATCTCTCTCCAATTTGGAGGTAACCTGTCATATCATGTGGGACCATGTCAAATGCCTTAGAGAAGTCCAGGTAGATGACATCAGTTGCTCTTCTCTTGTCAGCTGATGCAGTTGCTCTGTTGTAGAAAGCCACCAGATTGGTCAGGCATGATTTGCACTTGGTGAAGCTGTGATGATTGTCTCAGATCACCTCTTTGTCTTGCATGTGCCTTGACGTTGCTTCCAGGAGGATCTGTTCAATGATCTTGCCAGGCACAGAAGCTCACTGGTCTGTAGTTCCCCAGGTCCTCCTTTCTACCCTCTTTAAAAATGGGAGTGAATTTTCCCTTTTTCCAGTCACCAGGGACTTTATCTGACTGCTATGTTTTTTTCAAATGTGATGGAAAGTGACTTGGCAACTCCATCATCCAATTCCCTCAGAACCCTAGAAGGCATGTCACCAGGCCCCATAGACTTGTATCTGTTCAGTTTCATGAGGTGATCTTGAACCTGCTCTTCGCTTACCATAGGAGGGACTTTGCTACCTCAGCCCTCGCCTAGAGGTTCAGGGACTTGAGAGTGGGAAGCCTAAATGGCAGTGAAGACTGAGGCAAAGAAGTTGCTGAGTACCCCAGCCTTCTCCATGTCTGTTGTTACCAGTTCACCCTTCTCATTTACCAGAGGGGGAACACTCTCCTTGGCCTTTCTTTTCTGGGCAATGTACCTACAGCATCCTTTCTTGTTATTCTTTGCATCCCTTGCCAAGTTCAGCTCCATCTGTGTGTTCTTTCCTGATCCCATCCCTGCACATCCAGGGATATACAGCATCCCTGTACTCTTCCCAGGCCACATGACCCTGATTCCACTGCCTGTGCATTTTCTTCTTTCACCTCAGCTTGACCAGCAGGTCCTTGCTCATCCATCCCAGTTTCCTGCTTTCCCTCGTTGATTTCTTACACATGGGGATGGTGAGCTCTTTTGCTCTAAGAAAAGCGTCCTTAAAGAGTTCTGTTCAGCTCCTTTGTCCCTAAGGACAGTATTCCAGGGAATCTCATCCACTAGGTCTTTAAACAGCTGGAATTTCTCTCTTCGGAAGTTCAGGGTCCTGACTTGGCTCTTTGCCAGGCCCATATTCCTTGAGATCGCAAACCTAAACAAGGCATGGTCACTGCAGCCCAGACTTCCTCCAGTCTTAAACTCTTGGTGAGCACTAGGGCTAGTAATGCTTCTCCTCTGGTTGCTTTGTCAAATACCAGCTTTCCCAGCAAACATCCAGGTGGTTGAAAACCCCCATCAGGATGTGTGTGTGTGCACACGATGCTTCTTGCAGCTGAAGCAGGAAGGCTTCAACAACAGGCTCCCCTTGATCAGGTGGCCTGTAGTAGACCACAGCCACAAGGTGTCCTTTATTTGTCCAGTTCTTTTACCCAAAAGCTCTCAACCTGTCTGTGGTTGTTTCTCAGTCATCTCTTCGCAATCAATCCATTCCTTAACATAGAGGTCAACAGCCCCGTGCTTCGTTCCCTGCCTATTTCTTCCAAAAAGCTTGTAGCCCTCTATTACAGTGTTCCAGTTGTGTGATTTGTCCCATCACATTTCTGTGATAGCAATTAAGTCATACTTTTCTAATTGCACCATGGTTTCCAACTCCTCCTGCTAGTTTTCCTATGCTGCATATGTTGCTGTACGTCAGACGGGCTATTGGTCACATTGTCTTCTCAGAGAAGCCCTTCCTAATTCCTTTGGGACAACTCACAAGTATTGTCTGAAGACCTCCATTGACTCATAATTCATTGCAATTCTTCACTATTGAAATTCTTCACTCAGAGGGTGGTGAGGCACTGGCACAGGTTGTCCAGAGAAGCTGTGGATGCCCCATCCCTGGAGGTGTTCAAGGCCAGGCTGGATGGGGCTTTGAGCAACCTGGTCTAGTCAGAGGTGTCCCTGCCCATAGCAGGGCACTAGATGTACTAGTGCCCTAGGTGTAGTAGGTGTACTAGATGATTTTTAAAGGTCCTTTCCAGCTCAAACCATTTTATGATTCTGTGAATAAAAGAACATGCATTCGGACCAATAGAACAGATAATTAAATAAGAAAATGAACTTTACAGGGAAAAAATAAATCTTTAAGTAAGTATCATGTCTGATTTTTTGACTCCATTTAGAAGGAAAAAGATGTTAACACCAAGCTCCAGATTAATCATCTTCAGTTTCCCTAGTGTAATGAATGAAATTAAAAAGATAGCAAATCTATTCAAATAATGTGTGTCTGAAACTACAGGCTTACTCAAAAGCCTGACAAAAGCCTGTGAAATACCACATACTTTGATGTTATTATTTTGAATGATGGTTAACTGAAGTAATGAGACAAGCAAGCCAAATAACCAAAACACCACAAAAACTAGACTTTTCATGTGTATTATTTCAGGCTAGATTGTCCATTTGCTTGATGATAAGTGTAAGTTTCACATTAAAAAAAGGGGGGGTGGGAAGAGGAGGAGAGGAGAGGAGAGGAGAGGAGAGGAGAGGAGAGGAGAGGAGAGGAGAGGAGAGGAGAGGAGAGGAGAGGAGAGGAGAGGAGAGGAGAGGGAGAGGGGAGGGAGGGAGGGGAGGGGAGGGGAGGGGAGGGAGGGGAGGGGAGGGCGAGGGGAGGGGAGGCGAAAGGGAAAGGGGGCGAAAGGGAAAGGGAGGGAAGGCGAAAGGGGAAGGGGGAAGGGGAAGGGAAGGGGAAGGGGAAGGGGAAGGGGAAGGGAAGGGAAGGGGAAGGGGAAGGGAAAGGGAAAGGGAAAGGGAAAGGGAAAGGGAAAGGGAAAGGGAAAGGGAAAGGGAAAGGGAAAGGGAAAGGGAAAGGGAAAGGGAAAGGGAAAGGGAAAGGGAAAGGGAAAGGGAAAGGGAAAGGGAAGGGGAAAGGGAAGGGGAAAGGGAAAGGGAAAGGGAAAGGGAAAGGGAAAGGGAAAGGGAAAGGGAAGGGGAAAGGGAAAGGGAAGGGGAAAGGGAAAGGGAAAGGGAAAGGGAAAGGGAAAGGGAAAGGGAAAGGGAAAGGGAAAGGGAAAGGGAAAGGGAAAGGGAAAGGGAAAGGGAAAGGGAAAGGGAAAGGGAAAGGGAAAGGGAAAGGGAAAGGAAACCATTTTTTTTTCACTTATGAGACAGATTATAAATATGACAGTTCCAATACAAATGGAGGAGTTCTCCAGAGGCAAATGCCTCTGGAGAGTTAAGGTTTAGAGTTAAGGTTGTAACTTCTCTTTTCCCACCTCCATTCCACACTCCTTATGTTGGCTACAAGAGAAGGGACAAGCTCACAGGACTGATTAGTCTACCACATGTTCACAGGGTGGCTCCAAGTGACATTATACACACACTATAGGAAAAGACATCTTAAGGCAGTTCTGCACCAGTTCTGTCACAATAAGATAAATGTAACACTACTGCCCCTAGGGCTTGTATGTATTTCATGGTACCTGAATGATTAATATAAGCTGATTAGGTAGCACAAAGCAGTCTGAGTAAAATGTGAGAGAAAAAGTAGACTAAGCTTGTATCTTACTTTGAAAGATCTTAGAGTCTCTTTAAAATTAGATACATTTATTATTTTCTAGGACAATTTCTGTAGCTATACATTCATAAAATGAATACTATCCCTTCTCTTACAAAACTACATTTCATACAGTTTGCACATGTCAAGATATTAGTATATATGAGTGGGAAGATTACAGTCTCCTTAGCATTATTACCAAATTAATATTTTAGATCAAAAATCCAACATTCACTGACTCAGTCTCTCAGGTACTATCAGGCAGCTCACAATTATCTCTAAGTTCTTTCCAACTCTTTTTTTTTTGTTGTTTTTGTTCCTTTCCCTCCAACCCGTAGAAGTATAAAACGTGAAGTCAGGCCAAAATGTTACTTCTTCTTCTTCCCTGTGGGATATACTTTTTGATTTCTCTTCTCTTCCATGTATCTTCCAAAACTTTACAATGAAAAGATCCATATCCATGCGCAAAATCAGCTGACACTGCAAGTACAGTGTCGGGTAAGAGGTTAAAGTTTGGACTAGATGATCTCAGAGGCCTTTTGCAACCTGAATGATTCTATGATACTGCGGGCTTTGGATGTATAGCACCTACTAAAATTAGTCTAGGTATGTGATATCTGAATACTTGAAGTCTTCCCAGTAACCATTTGCTAGTGAAAAGGCTGTCCAAGGTCAAAGTTATTGCTTCAGCAAGGATATGTGTAACTTGATACTCTCAGCTAAGCCAGCACTGGAGAGCTACTCAAAGTGGTAAACTGTGTCAATTTACCAAGAAAAATTGCCACCAACCAAAAATATAAAAATATGTATAAAAATGTGTTATCAAAAGTTAATGTAAAAATTAAATTCTGAGGTACCATATGGGCAAGCAACTCTTATCACAGACTCTAGGAGTTTGCGTACTTAATGAAGTGATTTGGTATTGACTTATTTACAATCACACATTGTAATCTTTAATAAAATTACTGACTCTCATCATTCATTGCAAATTATCTGTCTCTTTTATTACAGATACATAACTTCCCTTTTAATGTATCTAATAAATTAAAATTATATTTTTGAAGAACAACAATGAAAGAAACTCTGTGGTATCTTTGCCAAAGATTGCTATTCACTAGATTTGCATACTAATATTTAGCTTTCATTGTCTTAAAGGAAATATGATACATGTTACCCAAGAAAAACTATTTATACTAAAAATGATTCTGCATTGTAATCTACAAAAAGTGAATTCAAAGTGTTTTATTTGTTGATGGGCAGAAGGATATCATCAAATTAAGGATATACTGTAAATAATGCCAAGTTCCATATGTGAAAGATGCAATATAAGAGTTATTACCCTTTCTAATTCTTTTCATTGTAATAGAGCAAACCTTTTATTATTCCAGTACTGTAAAATAAAGACATTCATCAAATTATATAGGTCACTGAACTGATATATCTTAAGAAATAGTAAAATAAGTTTGGTTGTTTGGTTGTTTGCTTTTGTGGAAAAAAAAAAAAGACAAGACAAAGGTGTAGAAAGAGAAAGGATAAACAAAGAAGAAAATGTGATCAGTAGGCTCTTCACATGCATAAAATTGCTTAGGATTTGACTTTTCATTCCAAGGACATACAAAAATCAGGCTAAGTGGAATTTGGAAATGTAAAAAGAAAAATATAGAATGTTGTTCTGACTGGTTTTTTGTTGTTGTTTTGTTTTGTTTTAATCTAAAATTATTTCTGGAACTCGTTTACTAGTATTTAAGACGCCTTATGAACTTCAAATTTTGTCTTAATACTTTAAAATACTGATTTTTAACCACAGTATTTTTGACACATGCAAATATTAATTTTTAATATTAGCACAGTATTTCTAGCTCAATGCTTACAAAATGTTCCAGTCTGCTAATTAACAGGGTACAGTGTGTACTGAAAATAAGCAAGCAAATAATTCCAATGAAACTTTTATGCAGACTACAACCTCATATTTCAGAAACTTTGAAAAGTGCTTATCTATGGAGGGAGGAATTGAGTCACTTAAAAGACTGTTTAGTTTATTAAAGGTAGGTGTATGCACATGTAAACTGTGTGCTTGAAGATCTGAGACCAAGGTCCCGTAGTTTCCACTTAGTAGCAATAAACATAAACACACATATTTTCAATATTCCATACATTGGTTAATTGATATTATTTTGTTTTTTGATTGTAGCTTCTTGAAATAAGGATTCTCCTTTGGTATAGGTCTAAGTACACAGCTATACATGCAAAAGGGAATAACAGAACTAATATAGCTTGCAAAGATATAAGACTGCATTAATCAACTTTCCATTTGCTTGTTATCACTGGCTATAGACTGATGTTTTAAGTGAACAGTACACATAAACACACACATAATACACATAAACACACACACAGAAGCAAGGCTGGTGTATGCAAATCCCCTGCTAGTACCTTGCAAATCATCTGTCCAATTTCTTCCACATCTACAGAATGCAAATTTTTTTTTCTAAAGATATTGTTTCTACAGCTTTCATAGAATCATAGAATCATTAAGGTTGGAAGAGACCTTCAAGATCATCTTGTCCAACCGTCACCCTACTACCAATATCACCCACTAAACCATGTTCCTAAGCACCACATCCAACCTTTCCTTGAACACCCACAGTGGCGCCATCACCTCCCTGGGCAACTCGTTCTACTGCCTGACTGCTCTTTCTGAGAAGAAATGTCTCCGAATTTCTAACCTAAAGCTCCCCTGGCGCAACTTGAGGCCATTCCCTCTAGTCCTATCACTAGTTACCTGTGAGAAGAGGCCAACCCCCAGCTCCCCACACCTTCCTTTCAGGTAGTTGTAGAGAGCAATAAGGTCTCCCCTGAGCCTCTTCTCTCCAGACTAATCATTAAAATAAACATCCAGGCAGAGAGTTAAATATATATATATATATGTGTATAATTCTCGAATCCATAGCAAAAAAAAAATCAGTGAATCCAGAGAGCTCTATACAATGAAGAGTCAAATCCATCAGAAAAGAAAAAAAAAAAAAATGTTTCAATGGTTCTACTATGCAGAGATTTCCTGTTTTAATTTCCAAATCAAAAAGAAAAAAAAAATGTGTTTATGCACTAGGTAGAAAGCAGAAAGTTGAAATTAATGAGATATAAGATAGTAAAATTTTCATTAGCTCAATATTGTTGTAGAGGTCCAATGTCATAAAATCAAAACTTGGTGGAAAGTGGTGACATTTTCTGTAATATTTTCTTCCCATTTCCCTTATTTTTCAAATACAACTGCATGTATCTGCTCAAACATTTTGAGTGTTAATGCAAGTTCCAGGCAAGAGAAATTAATGGAAGAGCTTAGATGAATTATACAGCCTGGCAATAACAACTACAATCCATTAAATAGGTATATAAATGCTCTCACTGATCAATTAATCTAGATCCAAAGTATATTTACATAAGCATAGCATGCATCTTTGTACAGGTTTTATTTTTTGTTGGATATTGGAGATTCTTTCAAACTATTCTTCACATTACATAAAAGTGTATGTCTGCTGTATTTATTGACCAATATTTTCTTTTTATTGTAACATTACAGTAAATGTAGTGTGTATACAAAAGATACTAAGGCTGTATATTAAAATGACATCTTTACACACTTTTATTAATATTAAAATAGTTTAATGGTTATTGCTATATTAATAAGATATATAGATCATCTTCCTAATGGTTATTGTAATGCTAATAAGATATATACCACACTTCTGTAATGGTTACTGCATTTTAATATATAGAAGACTTTTATGAGATGGAGGAGTGGAGGAGTATTAAATACTTTCCTGGCTACAGAACAAGCTGTTACAATGCACACTGCAAGGCACAGTGGAGAGAAGTCAGTGATTACTCTAGGTATAATAAAGGGCAGCAATATAGCAACATTATAGATATTGAATATTTGTACTGCAAGATAGCTTAGGCTATTAATCTTAAAATAATTTCCTTTAAAAGTATCCATGTTTTACTCATAATACAAATAAATACAGTAACATTTTGTCCAGTCTCAAATGCAGCACTAATTTCTTTTCTATCAAGAAGCACAAAGACAGAATAGGTTTAGAGGAAAAAAAAAAAAAAAAAAAGGAGCAGGCATTTCAAAACAAGATTAATGGAGAGTGATGAATGAGAAGAAAATAAAAGCAACCAAAAGAACAATCCCACAAATCCAAATTATTCAGTTAACAATCTAAAATTAGATTGTTGAAAAAAACATTTCCTGGCTATATAAAGTGCATTGTTTTCTTATAGTTCAGGAAAATTCAGTCTCCAGCTTTCCAAGAATGAAGTAAAAGTCATTCTTTGCTAATGAGTTATCTGTACCATGGCAGCTTTTAAAGGTTTCTAGCAGAGCTACAGCATCCACACAACAGAACTCGTTAGTGAAATTGTTATGAAAAGAGAGAGTGTAGACATACAAATATCTGGTAAATATTAATATTAAGATGGAAATCTTTAAACAAATTAGTGTTTTTCAAGATGCTTATAGTTGAGTTTTGAAGATTCTTTATACTAGATTTATCTGTCCAAATGGCTTAAATATCAAAGTCCACAAAAATACAAAAATGTGGCAGAAAGGACAAGAAACACTTTACACAACTTTTATTTCAGTGCCTTATTCTTCAAAGGGAAAGGCAAATTTAGGTGTGTAAATTAGGAGCTTGTTTGTTGAGAGAAAGACAACCCTCTGGAAGACAGCACAGAAATTTGATATTGGCTCCTTCACCTTGGGATAGGAATCTAAAGATTATCTGAAGATCCAAACAAGGCCTTTGGTATTTTTTATTTAACAGCTCATTTCTTCATTTATTTCTGCATTATGAAAATGATGTACAAAGACAGTGTCAGACAGTGTCCAATGCAAAGGAATAACATATGACATACCATGCACTTGGAAATCGTAAAATGACAGATTTGACACCATAGGTCTTCATACTCTTTTCTTTTACTGTTCACAGCCCCTGACCTTTTGCAAATTTTTCAGGCTGCGAATTAGCTTGTAGTCATTGATCAACCTCCTTAGGTATCTACCCTTTTTTAAGAGCTGAGACACTGTCTTCTCCGTTCTACAGCATCAGACCAGGCTTGCTACAAGCTAAGTGCCTTAATATTGCAAGAAATTTGAGTCCAACTTTTCTCCCCAAATCCAGGCTCTGATGGTTGATACTGTGAGAGGCTGAAAAACCCAGGCAGGCCTGCAGAACTCCTGTCCTTCCCAGAAAGAATCCTTTTTGCAACACTACTTCATTAAAACTGGTAATAGAGTGTCAAATAGTGTGAAGTCTTCTTCCTGACTTTATTCCTTCTGAGCAGATGGGTGGCATCTGTGGCTCTAGAGGTTAAACAGGTGACTATCTGGTGAGTATATAGTTATAAGCTTTTTTCTTGCTCAAAAATAGTTAATTTTGCACACAGCACATCCTACATGCTTTCCTTTCTAAAATTTATTTTCTAAAGGAAGGAACAAAGGTAATAATTCCCCTAAGGATAGCTCACATCCTGCAACGGAGTTGCAAAATGAGTATTCAAGACATGATCTTCTGTTCAAGGCCATCCTCCAATTGAACCTTTTTCTCCAGTAACTAGAAGACCAGTTTGCTGATGGAAGTACATTTATTCTCATTACATACATTCAACAAATGTAGAACAATGACAGATAGAAATGAAATGAGTCAAAAACTGAGACAAAACCATCAGAATGGGAATAAAATTGAGATATTCAGAGTTTCCCTAAATATCTAATTCATATGCCTTCTTCACCAATACATATGTGGAATAGTTTGACTTCATCACAATTGTAGGCAAATACTGTAAATCCAATAACAGCACAATAAGCTTCTTACTCTATTTTTTATTCATTTCCCTTTATACATATTAATACAGTATTTTGCTTCCCCTCGTGTTAACCTCTGATTAAGTACACAAAGAATTACAATATAGGATTATATAAAAAACCACGCAGGTTGCAGAAATATTAGTTCTATGAGATCCTTTCAACCCACTCAAAAGTTCTAAGTGGATGAGACTGGACTGTAACAGTGTATTTTCAGTACCCTACAACTTTATTTATCCTCATAGACACAATAGCACTATACTACAAAACAGTAGGTATGAACCTCAGACCTCCAGTAACTGCAAGACCAAATTTCTACTAGTTGTACCACACTTCATTTAAGAATCACTTTTGATATGGTTTTGGTTTCTCTCTTGTTGAGGATTATGAAATGTATTACGTAGCTTTATAGCCAGATTGATAGTAAAGTCAATGTGAAGTGATGTCCCCAGCACTGTTTTCATTGCTTTGTTCTTATTTTAAGTATTGAAACCTCAGATAATTTATATTCCTCTTCCTCTTTCCTCTTTATATCACAAACAGCACTTCAAGGTTATATATATTTTTAGCTTACAGTAGTAAGTAGTTAAATGGACGCAATATAAAAACTACTTTCTTATCCATTCTTTTTAATGAAAAATAAATAATCAGAAAATATATTAAAGACAACTGTTCAGTGTTTCTGTAACAGTGCAATGCACAGCAGTCTCTCTTGGGAGTAATTCACCAATTCAAGAACCTTAATTGCTAAATAACACAACTGTAGAACGAACATAACAGCAGTTTATTTAACAGTAACCAGTCCTATAAATTATGTCATGACAAAGACTGAAAGAAACATCCTACCTGTAAGCTCTGTTTCCTCTATCTAATTTCCTCTGACTTTGCTCTGCCCTTCTACACACCCAAAATGAAGAATCTTACATTTCAAAGATAAAGTGCATTCTGAAAATTAGGTCATTTTACAGCATCTACTATTGGCTATTAACATAATAAAAATCATGACATTACTGATCACTACTGAAAATCTTGGTTGGAGGCCCAGGATCATAAAATCATGCACATGAAATTGAAGCTATTTGCCTTTTTAAAGCTCCATTGCAACAGACTTGAAATTTCAGAGAAGCTCCACTCTGTATTTTTCTTAACAATAAACATTATGTTCCAAGGGCAAATTAAATAATGAAGCTTAATTTGCTAGGGAAGTCAAGTGTACTTATAGTTCTCTTCCTCATTTTGTAGAGACTTTGTCCCTCCAATTTATTTCTGGTATTTCTTTCACCACTCACTTTAATCACTGCACCCACTTTTTTTTTTTCCTCATCTACTTATGATTTTTTGTTCAAAAGACACAAAGTAACAGGCCAGGTATAGTTTTCCAGGTCATACATGGGTCCTTCTATTTGTCTTACAGGTTAATTCTAAGACTTTCATGTCTTTGAGAAATTTTGTTGTAAGTGGTGAATGGGTTCAAAAGCTACCAATGGAAAGTGAAAGGTAGAAGGCAAACACTGTGGTCTTGTATCTTTAGAAAACTGTCAAAGACTTCTGATGGCAGAGCTCTCCCACCAACGGTTAATCTGGAGCATTCTTAACAGAATATAGAACAAACTGTAGAAGTTAATTATCTATCTCTTTATTAAAAACATCCAGTTTCTGGATCCAATTTGCTCTGCTTATCTTTCAGACATACACAGTCCATCCAAATAACTTCTATTCTACAATGCTTTCTACCTTAACTAAACTTGTTATATTTCACAAACAGCATTCTTGAACCTCATACAATCTTTTAAGATGGAATAACTTGGGTGAAGGGAGGGTCCCTCCAATTTTCATGACTCCTGGTGACAGGAATTCAAGAGAGCAATGGGAAAACTCTCAGCTGTTTTTCATACACCTGTCCATTTAGTAATAAGACTCACAGAATATCAGTAAATTAAAACATTTTCCTTACATTTATTTATCCACATCAGTAAAATAAGTCACTTTTTAGACTCTATTTATTATTGTCATCAAAGCCAATGAGTAACCTCAATTCATGGTTTCCTAAATCTTTTGCCTCAAAACTAGCTCTACATCAGTTATGCCCTATATTTGGTTTAAAGTATCCCTGCTCCCCAAAAACTCTTATAAATGTTCTGGGAAGAGAACAAGTGATGGAAATCCTGTTCTTGTTTAGTCAGTTACAACAAACTTCTGACTACTTGTAATGATTTCCCAGATGCTTTCATTTCCTTCAGAGGGACAATAAAACAAACTGAAATAAAGATTTTGGCATTCACATATATGGATAACTGCATTACTGAAATTAAAAACAATGTTACCAAAAAAGATATTTGTATAAATTGGTTCAAGTAATGAGCACCATTACAGAGAAAAAATAATAATGTCACAGCAGAAATATGAAGTAATCTGAATGAAATGGAGCTGGACTAAAGTAGAAAATAGATTCAGAGTTATCATATTCAAGTCCGACCATAAATGTTGGAGAATGAAAACAAGAAGCACTCCTGCATCCTATTTAGCTACAAGATCAATTCTTTAAATACTAAGTAGCATTATTTCAATGATGTTTTAAAATGTAAAGAATGATAGGAAAATAAGCAAAATTAATTAACATACCAAAATCAAGTATGGAATATACTTAAAAATTTTAGTGTAGCTCGGCTATGAATGATACGTTTTAAAAAGAAAAATGACCATATTTAATCAATCTTCCAGAATTACACATTGCATCCTATGTTATTCTTCTTTTGCAGCTTAGTTTTACTGTGCCAGATAATAGAGTCAAATAACTAAAGGGCATTCACAGATTATAGTTAGAGCTACGAGGGGGTAGGGCAACAGAAGTAAGAAAGCAAAAGCAAGTAACTTTTCACATTCCTACAAAGCTCCTTGGCAGAGGCTATGTTGAAATGATTTGGTTATAAAGGGATCGTGAACATGACTGGAATGTTAGTATCCTGAAAGTTCACTGCAAATTACCTCCTGAGATTATAAAATTACCCTAACTTCTCAAGGAATGTTATTTAAAATAATTTTAATTTTAATAATTAAATTAAATTAAATTAATATTAAATTAAATCAATATTAAATTAAATTAAATTAATAAATTAATTAAATAATTAAAATAATTTTAATTTTAATTTATCAAAGGCCAATGGGCCCAAAAGTTCAGCAAATGAAAAGTCTCTCCATAAAAATAAGCAGATTGTTCAAAGAGCAAAATAATTTTGAATATCAGGATTCTACTTTCAAATCAAGGATGGCAGGACTGTTAGTTGTTCCTTGTCTGTATTATTCTATCTATCTTTCATTGTCTAAATCTGAACACCGTGTTTCTAACTAAGCAATAGTGTTATTCTTCGTCTATAGGACTTCTAACTAAATATTTTCTTAGAGTTTACTCTGATATATGAATGATAAATCCTGCTTTGCCCAAAATACATATTGAGCAGAAAAAGGAGATTTCATTCTTACATGAACTGCATAGACAGGAGTTATTTTTGATGAAAAAAGGTTATTTGAGGTACACAACACTGGGTGCTCCATGGGCATGAAGGCTGTAGCAGTGGTTATAATAGTGGATTCTACATTAAATGTATATTATTAAGTTATGTGATTATCCTTTTTGAAGACCTTTTTGAAAAATTCTAGCCTTTTTTAACAAAATTTTGAAATTTGAAAATTAAACAATAATATATCAAACAAAAATCTTACTTCACAGCTTTTGTTACTGAACAATGAATAATAGGAAGTAGCTGGGAAACTCTACTACTTCAATAAATGAATTATATCACATGTAAACATCTCTTTAATCAGCGTACTGCTTGGTTACTTTAAACACAGTATTCAATAGCTAAGACTGGATTCTCTCTGTTCCAGAGGTGTCTACAAAAACAATTTTAACCTCAATATGCACCTTTCAGACTAACCATCTCTGAGTTTCACTGTTGCATGGGTGTAGGAACCTAGTTATTATTTTGAATAGTGTTTATGTAAAGCAGGACAAGAGAAAAAATTATTGGGTAAGAAAATAATGAGAATATTATCTTTTTTTATTCCAAATTAGTAGTTGATAATAGAATAATGAGCATTAATAAAGCTAAGAACATAATCATATCATAACAGAAATATCTTAATGATATATATATTAAAAAAAAAACCACACAACTAAAGCCATTTTTTCTTTTTTATTTCAAAAAGAGAACTTAAAAAAAAAGTATAGGGAATATTTCTAAAATATATTATAGTCCAATGTATGTGTATTTTGTGAAGAGGTTGGGGTGAAGTTTTAGGGACTAAGTTACCATTGCAATCATTTTGTCTGGCTTTCTGAATAGATTTGTTTCTGAATGATATGGTAAGCTCCCTACATGAATTGAACTGAATTACAGAAGAAAAAAAAAAAAAAGAAAAGAAACTACCAGAAAAAAAAAAATAATCCACAGCAAATTGTTTTCCCATTGTGCTACTGGAATTCTAAAGGAATTTCTGAAATAAAATCTCTATTAAGGAGATTCTAGCAAGCCCAAAGCAGTGGAAGCCATGGGATATTATTCAGCAGAACATCAAGTTATAATTTCTATGTATTTGTTGACAGAAAATTAGGTCTCGTACAAATAACTTGTGAAGTAGTAGAACGGGGGGTTTGGTTGGTTTTCTCAGATGAGATTTCATTCATTGCACTCTTATAGGTAGCGTCACAGAATGATCACAAAGGCATTCACATGAACAGAAGAATTCAGGTTATTAGACATATTAACAATGTACAGACACTGGGATGTCTGCTGTTGTATGACATTCTCTGGTCTTCTAATTCTACATGTTCTTGGAAGGTATTCGGAATATTAATACATTAAAGGTTATAATTTGGGAGTAAACTCATTATCTCTCTAGAAGCACTCAGAGTTCATGATACAATGTCTTTCTCTGATTCTTTCAACCATACAATGAAACTTGTATTCATTAACATTTGACCATGGGAGTCCCACCACCAGTCCCATCCATTAACGTGTGGTATATTAAAACCAATCATAACACTAAGATGCAAGCCTTCTCTTAATTGCCACATAAGGACTATGCCTTACCTACTTCCTAATACATCTGTACTATTCCATTGTTTTTAAGTAGGATATCATTCTACATAAATCTTTTTTTTTTTTCTGCACTACAGAGGAGACACGTAAACCATGTATAACAGTGCTATATTACTCTATTAAATGCCAGTGTTTTCATTATTTGGAGAAATTTATGAATTAAAAAAACATTAGACATTCTTTCCCCACCTGCGCCCCCTTTTCCCCCTCCCCCCAACCCCTCATCCCCTTAATACAATATTAAAATCTTTTCCTTCCTTTAGGGTACGAGATTAGGAAGATGATTCAAACCTGATATGGAGTATAAATCAGCTTTCTATGAATATGAAGATTTTATAGCAGGCATTCACAAACTAAAAAGACTGGCATTTGTACAATAATACATGCATAATTTCCCCCTTACATGTCACATCCTTGAGATGAAAGTAATTTTAAAACACAAGGTCAGAGAAATATCTGCCAATGTCACTAAAAACTAAAGCAAAAAGGCTAAGAACAATCACAGAAAGCAATTTACCCTTTTTCTAGTCTGCATGACATTTAATGTCTAATATTCATTTTCCCACAAAATCGGGGAACGAGGTAACAATTCCTTCTGTAATATAAAGATAAATTCTGGTTAGAGAAACTTTTTCACTGATTTAATGACTTCCATAGTTCATTGGCCAACAAAACAGTTGGAACCATTCTTGCAGGACTGCAATATCTTCTCTATCTGATAGATGGTACGACCAGAACAACCTCAGTCACAGCAGGAAAGACATTGAACAAATTGTCAGCATGATTTACGTACAAGTTGCCAACAGCATCTGGGTTGCTGTGTAGAAGAATGATGGGGAACAGATGCTTCTAGAAATGTTCCCATCTGCCGTATCTGAATATACATCCCTTGTGAAACAGTAGGTTTCGATGGCTACAAGAGATCTGCTCTGATTTTTCAACTTTATTCCTCCTTCCCATAACATAAAATCTCTCCCAAAGTGTAACATAACCAACATATAAATACTGCTGAGTTATTACTGAGCTGTGTTCACTCTTATGACTGCTACAGAAAACTGTAGAAGAGTATCCAAAGATAACCACTCAAAGAACCAAAGTGGTCATTAGTGACTAGGGTATTTTCAATGGTCTGCACCAGATTTTCAAGAGTAAGTGTGCTTTTGACCTTTTAACTAAATTCTTCCTTAAACTTATTAATATGTAGCAAATAGATAATTAGCATCCCTAACAAATTTCAAACTCTGAAATGTCTAAAAGGAAGGGGAAGAGAATTTTAAGAGAAAAAAACATTTTAACGATAGCTCGTTTTCCTCTCTTCAGAAGAACTTTATGTATTTCCCCAAATTAATTACTCTGTACAATATAAGTATTGCTTTAGGTGAAAAGTTTCAAACTCTCTTGTATGTACATATACTCATATATATGCATATATAATGTATGCACACACAGAGAAAGAAAGCAAATACAGGTCACAAAAACTGTACTGCTATCATAACTCCTACTTGCCAGTCATAGAGAGAATGGTGAAAAATGCGATGGTGAAAAAAACATACATCACCATCTTTTTGTAGTATGGTCTGTTATATCTCTACTGCAGTTCTAATAATTGCTTAATGCTTCCCTAAGGAGTTAATTAACATTACCTACTGCCATATACAGAACCCACTGAAATGTTTTTTGTTTTTTTTTTTAACGTAAATTGCAAAGCAAAAAGTCTTACGATAAAAATTGTATAGTATTAAGGAAAGAAACACCTGAAAGGAAGCATTTCTGAAAATATTATTTGCAAGTAATAACTCTATGAAACTAGTTAGATTGTAGGTTTTCTTTGGCAGCAGAGCTGATATTGGAAAATCCCATCTCCAGCTATCTGTTGCTGCCCAATCAATTCTGGTTAAAAACTGTTTATAAAGCCCTGTCTATAAAGTTGTTAAACATAGAGGGGTGGGGGAAATTATATGTTATTAAAAGCTATTGAAGTGCAAAATGAAACATTTTCAGTGGAAGGACCTTTACTGGGAAGAGAAGATGAAAAAAGTGAGTAGGCATCACAAAAGCTAATTGTCATAAGCTGAGAAAGAATAGATTTTGGATAAGAAGATCGAAAGGTTCTACAGATGATGATAAAACTAGAAAACACTTCTCTAATATGTCATCTTGCTTGACAGAAGTTTTATTTTCTTAGTAAGATTTTTGTTACTCACAGTGGAAGTACAAACATGAGAAATGTTCCCCTACTTCTACAGAATATGAGAGCAGGATTCACTATTTCATTTTTAACTTATCCTAGAGAACTAAGTTTTCTCTCACAGGTTTATGAGTCAACATTTGAACTAAAAGAAACAGTGCTGTGAAATAATACTGATGTCTACTAGAATATTTTTAGATGTTGCCTGTAGAATAGACACAGTTTCAGCTGCGAGAATGTTAATGCCATAGAGCTCTCAGCTATTAAGGGGGTCACTCTACACTCTGTCCTGGGTCTGGCTGGGATGGGGTTGACTTCCTTCATAGCAGCCCATATGGTGCTGTGCTTTGCAATTGTGGCTAATGCTATGCTGTTAACACAGCACAGTCTTTTGGCTCAACAGTGCTTGCACAGCATCAAGGCTTTCTGTCCTGCCACTCCTATCACCACCACCCCCCCCACCACCACCCTCCCCTCCACCCTCCCATCGGAAGTAGGATGGGGTTGGGCAAGAGACTGGGAGGAGACACAGCTGGGACAGCTGACATACACTGACCAAAGGGATGTCCTACATCATATAATATCATGCTCAGCAATAAAAGATCAGGCCAGGGTCAAACCACCACAATTTCTAATCAGAATAGGGAAAAATTAGAACTTAAAGTTTTATTCCTCTGAATTTCTATTTTCTGTATCTTCAACTGCAAAGCATGGGAGTTTTGCCTATTAAACCTACAACCACAAATGCCTATTTTTATTATACCTAATTATTTATCCCTGAGGCTATATGAAATGACTCCTTAAGCTAAATTAAACAACTGATGCACATACAAGCCATAGGCTACACCCATGCACTAAAATGAAAAAAGAAAAAAAAAAAAAAAGGGCTTGTGTATCAGACTAGGAAGAGTTGTGTATGTTTCACATTTCATGCAGGTTCCAAGGATACACAGAACATTTGTACTCAATTTTGATCGAACCTGGCACCTAAAACAAATGGAATCACTCATTTTTATAGTAAAACTGGGATGGCAAAGAGTATCCTCAGCTATAAATTGGATTTTACAGTTGCAGATGATGGAAAAATGGAGATGAGTGGATAATAGATTGTCACTTCCTTCCAAAGATTATTTCATCTCCCCCTGTCATCTGCATTTCCTGCTAAAATATCTCTTGCTCACTTATTATACACTTAATCTGACTTCTCACTGTATGATGAATCAACGCAAATTACACTTTTTCTAGCTATACCACTATTTATGATCTGCCAGAATATTATTCCAGGATTGAGGTGACTGTTGCACTCACTCAGCTGATGACATGTCTGGTGCATATTGCTCTGCAGATCCCGGACTAACAGGAAGTATAACAAGGGGATAGATAAGAAGGAGAGCTGACAGTGAAAAGAGCTGCAAGTGGGAATAGGAAATGTGTGTGTGTTGGGAGTGGGGAAAGGGGGGTGGAATAAGTTATCTGGAGGAAAGAAAACATAAATCAGTAGCATGGGACAGTGAGGAAGTGCCTTTAAAATGCTGAAATAAGTAAACCAGCCTTTCAACACATGTATCACCACTTTGACTCAGCCAAACTGAGCATCCACCTACAATTACCCGGAAACCTAGTGAACAAAGGTACAAGGCTAATGGGATAGTTATGACTGAGTAACCATTTGATGGGTTGCTAGTAAGGGATGCAACACATTTATTTTCTTCTGTCTGATAGAAGTATGAGAACCTTTAATGGCAAAGGTCCTCCTGCTCAGCAGCCTGTGCACTGGTGTTGACACTGCTGAGGAGGTCTCGCCCCCAACTGTGGTTCTGGATGTAAAGGGTCTTCCTCAGCTGTTCAGCTGCCGAGCATGACTGGAAATAAAACAGCTCCACTTCTATTCCTTTCTGCCTTTCTCCTTACTCTATCTGTTTGATGAGAAACCTGACTGGAATCATTGCTGAAACTAATCAATTTGACAACACTCTCCCTTTGACAAACTAGTTTTCCTTAAATGTAGTCAGCTTGTGGGTTAGAAAACCTACAGGGCAGCAGCATTTAAAGCAACTGCCTTCTGCTGCTAGCTCTGAACAATCCCCTTTCTGAGCTGCTTCCGAAGACTGAGCTGAAAAAAAATATCACAGAAGCAAAAGGCCCCATATGCAAACTGGAAATACCACTCCCATACAGATACATCCAAAACACTAATAAACTTAATCAGAATTCATAAACAGAATTCTGATTTTTTTTTTTTCACAGATGTTCAACTGATATCAAAAAATATGTGAAATGCAGACAGGAAAGACATAGAAGACTGCAAAAATTTGTCAAATCCATGAAACTGCTGAGACAGTTTAAACAGGCATTTCATTACATCTTGATATCCCTTCCTCTGTCAAAAATATACTGCTTGTTGTTTTTTGTTTGTTTGTTTTGGTTTTTTTTCATCTTTTTAAAATAGGAGCTAGAATAAATCTTTTGTGACATTTTTGAATATGTGGAATGGAAATATTTCCAACATCTCAATTTACAGATGAAGTAAACCATAATGCACAAAATATTTTAATGTATTGTTAAATTGCTCATTTACGTCCATTTACTAGACAAAGAAAACATTTTAAAAGATAGAATAGTATGTAACATTATTAGGTCAAAAAGCATAACTTCCTACATTTCTTTTTATATGCAGTTTTAAAATCTGTTGTGCCTTAATTATTAGTGTCCTATGCAATGGACCAAAGACTGAGGTGGGTAAGGAGGGCTGCATGTCTGCATATACATATCATTATGTATCAAGTCTTTCGTTCACTACATTGAGCAGTACAAGGAGATTTATTTATTTTTATTTTTATTTTCAGTAAGTCTATTTCAAGTTTGACTGGTGAACTTGAAACTAAAGACAAGTACATGGTTCATTTACATTTCAATCCAAAGCAGGGGTGGGGTGGTGAAACTTCTTTCAGAAACTATAATATCAATAGTAACAGTGCATAGAAATTAGATAAACATGGCAGAGAGATCAGGAAAATGTACAGAATGTTACTAAATCCCCCCAAAAGATGTAGTCCCTTCTCCAAAATCCCACTGTCAATTGTCAATCTCTTAACACAACCAAAAAAGGATGTTTATCTATCACTACCTTGAAGTAGGTAATAATTTTATAACAAATGTATACTTTTTTTTTTCTGCTGCATACTATCTTGTAGTTTAGGATTTTTTTTATTTTATTTTGCAAAATAATATCTGAGATACACTCTTTAAATCAGTCTGCATTAAGCATGTATGATGGGGACAGTAGTAGTGTTCAAAGTAAATGCTGAAATGTACTTTAAATTAATATTATTTAGTTTTCAAAAAAAGTATTTATCAGTAATTTTCCTCAAGACTTTAGGAGCTTCCAGTTGTGTCAGATCAAACATTGTGAAACCATCCTCTACAATCTTTATGTATACCATCCCTAGGAAAAGACATCTACCATCAATCCATGCCTCTGAAACTTTTTTTCTTACAGTGCTTACCATATTTCAAGTTCAAACAATGAAACATTCTCTTTTCTAGCCTTAACATTATTTTGAACTAATAATGAGTGAGATACAATGCTGATGCGTGAATTTCATTTTCCAACTTAATTGCATTTAGGATTTTACCATTCCATTATATCCTCCTACAGTTCCCTTTATTCCCGCCAAAAGAATGTAAATTATCCATATTTCTGTTTCAGGGTCCTTCAACTAAGCCTGAAAATTTTGTTGGATGTCAGAGTTGAGGTTTCCATACCAAATTTGAGCAATTAATGACATTTTTCTTTCACTTAGAGATAATATTACCAAAAAAATGCTGTTGTACTGTTCCTGTTCTGTTTCTTCATAGCTTATTAAATGTGTGCTCTAAATGATATGGCAAAATCAGTCATCTTCCTTTGTATAGCAGTTCTTCAAGCACCCTTTTAAATTTGCTGGTTGTTCTACTAATGAGCAGAAAAAAAACAAACAAACAAACAAACACCCCAAGCAGTAGAAAACTGTGAGGTACCAACTATTCATTTACAGTCACGCTGAACAATACTTTTAACTTATGCTCTCTGGCCATTCTACTTGTTTAGATTGCCATATCATTAGAGAGTGTCGTTTTGTTTTTTGCTGACTAGCCCCATTTCCTACTGTACCACCATCAAATTAAAACCTGGATTCCCAAAGATCTTACCACTTTTATGTTAGTTACTATAATTTCAGTAATATTTGTTAAACATAATATTTAACATTTTGTTATCCATAGAAAATTTAGCTTGTGTAGCCACACCAGCTAGCAACACAGTATTTTGTCATATGTGCAAGTTCAGTTGTACAAACAGAATCTCTTAAAACTGCTTTATCCTGGAGTGTTCCTATGTAATTTACCATATGGGGAAAAAAAAAAAAAAAAAAAAGGTGAATTATTTGGATTATGTGGATTATGCTTTTTTATATCAACAGGCATATTTTAGCACCTCTCAAGAACAATCCACACAATAAGAAAATGCCATAACACTATTCACAATTATGTTCTTGCACTGTATTCAAGGGTAAAGAAATGATACAGTCCACTCAGGTTGAGTAGACTTCACATAGAACTTTGATATCACAAAAAACAGCTAAAGCAGAACAGGGGCTAGAATACGGTAGTCGGTATCATAACAATTAAATAATTTTAATTCAGTGTTATAGAATCATAGAATCATAGAATATCCTGAGTTGGAAGGGACCCTTAAGGATCATCAAGTCCAACTCTTGACACTGCAAAGGTCTACCCAAAAGTTCAGACCATGAGTGTTGCTCGATGAGAATTTATAGTGAACAGTGAACATTATTACACTGAATAAAAATTGTGTATGAAAGAAGAATTTTTTTAAATTTTTTTTTTACAATATGAGATATGCAGCTCTCAGTGACCAAGAATATGGACTGTAGAATGTGCTATAGACAACTCTATAGTGATTTGAGCCAACGGATATTGCTATAAAGCTGGCTTAAATAACACATCTATGAAAGACTGACTGAATGTGGAATTAGGTCCCATAAGCAGCCAGCTTCAAAATGGATTTGAAATGGCTGAACTCTCAAAAAGAACAAGGGTACACATAAGCAGTAGGCAATGAAAGCTGTAAAAAAAAATATGAAAGAATGTGGATATCTTGAGAAGTAGGTTCCGAAGACATTGCATCAATTGTGTGCATCTTTCAAATTCTAAGATTTCTACAATGATATGAAAAATATATATATATATAAACTGGGATTCATGAAATAAAATCCACTGTACCAATATAGATATAAAACCTAAAGAGATCTCTTTAAATTAATTTTAAAATAGATTAAAAAAAAAAAAAAAAGACATGGGTTCATTTAGTAACAAGATTCAGCCTTTTTACCAGGTTTACAATTCATAAATTTTAATATTCATATAATCCAGCTCAGAACAAAAGCAATTTTCATCTTTATTGAATAGGATCCATAAAGAGCAGATAGAACCATTCAAAAGACAAAGCAGTGATATCAGTGAAATGACCTATAAGATCAATTTATTCTCCAATTGTCAAGCAAAATGAAGCATTCCTGGTAATAGATCTATGTGTTGTTAAACAGCAGGAAAGAACCAGAGATATTATCTGTTTTGGAGGCTGTCTGTATTGCACATGCCTAATTCTATTTTCTAGACTATAAAGATGATGAGATAATGAACACAATGAACAGTAGAATTCATTTGATACTATAAGCTTATGTTTATTGATGTAGAATTAATAAGAACATGTATTCCTTAGAGGTTCTGCAGACTAGTATTCTGTATGTCCAAGGTTGTCCAGGGACTTTGGTTTCATTCAGAATTCATTTACAACACATGATGTATTTGACTATGAAGCCAGCTTAAGAACTTCCCTGTATCTTTCACCCACTGTTGCCCATTCTTTCTGCACATACAATTCACTCTCTCCTCTGTTTTGTCAGTGCAAGTTTCTGAGGGACTACACTCTAGGAAAATATCCAGGTAAGACGGCCCAGTACATGAATACTCATCTGAATATTGATGACCTAAATGTCTGGTAAAACCCTACTTCAGTATATATAATTGGGCTATTGCATAAAGTTGTCTCCAGTCATTGTGAATATGAGCAACCAGTTCTACTTCAAAGTCATCAGGTATGTTCTGGCAGAAACATTCCTTGTAATTCCTTGGTGAAACTACTGCTTCTCATTAAATACACATTTCATAATATATGTTTTCATTAAAATCTGCTCATGTATCAAGTAGTACTCTGAAGAAATGAGTTTCAGAGATGAATGATACACAGATAGTATCTATTCTTCTGCACTTCAGCACTGTTGTTAAGTGGATTTTAGGTTTCACAGGAAGTGTGTGAAATAGCAAAGGCTGGAATTTTCCTACGTTCCAAATGTGAATCTTAAATGTAAGATGAAACCATGCATAATTTCTTTTCTATATCTAATCTTTTCTAATAACGAGTTATTAGAAAAAACTCCCCCCATTATCAGAAATATATATATATGTTTTTAATATAGCCCTTCCTTTCTCTGCTGCATGTTAAATGCATTCCCTTTCCTCTATGCTGTATAGCAAAATGGACTATTCTTACCTTTCCCCCAGCCATCTTTAGGCATTTAAAACCTTGTTGTTCTGTTCCTGAGCAAGTCATCTAAGCATCAGGCTAAGAAACTCAAATTAGTTCATGCTTACCTCAATTTTCATAATTTCTAACTTTATAGTTCTTTTCCATTTTAAGTGCAAATAGATTTGTACTCTTTATTGAAATCAAGAGATCAAGAATGCAAATCATATTCTCTCAGAAGAAGATGAAGTTATTCACCCCTTGGATTAAGGGAAATCCAATTCTACTACAATATCCTAAAATAATTCTGTGTTGACTAAAACTACTTCTTTGTCAGCATATGTTTTCATCCAAAAAGCAGCAAGGTCATGAACCATTTAATAATTAATCTAAATTTACTTTCAAAAATATAACCTTCATAATTTTTTTCTTTTTTTTTTTTTTTTTTATTTTTTTTAAACAAACAAAACATGCCTGATAGAATTAAGGTTAGTTCCCAAGCTTAAAATTTTTAAAAAAATAGCAAGCGGTAGCACTTTGAAATATGATTTTGACTAAATCTTATCCGCATAGCAATGTCTGTGGAATCACAGTTTGATGGTTGTCACAGTTCCACATTTGCAGAAGGATGAAATATTAGTAGAATCATCATTCTATTCCCTTCATATTTAATGAATGCATTTTTAACATGTAGGTATATTAATTATATTATAATTTAATCACAAGATATTTGTCAAAATGAAACTGTTGTATGTTACATGGTACAGTACACTTATAACCACCATATTTAGAAGTAATTCTCTATTGAGCCTGGATACTCATAAGTTAATGATCACAATAGTATTTATGCAGTACACATGCTCTCCAAATCTTATTATGAGCCTAATTGTGTGTCAAAGACTTAAAAGACAGTTCATATTTCAGATTTACATGTGCAAATAAATCATGGTGTTTCTGAAAAAGAAGGTCAAATGTTGCAGGTAAAGTAAACTATTATGGAGTATATTCTACATATCTACCTCTGCAAACATAAATGTCAAAGAGATTTGTGTTAGTTTTGCCCTTTTTATTAACAAAACCATTGACCTGGTTTTGGTTTTTAAATAATTTCCATACTTTCAATGCATGTTGCTTGTTTTCAATATAAGTTTTCTCTTGCTTAATGTTTACAGTTTGTGGATTATTTATTCAAACTACAAGTAATATCTGCTTATTCCCACACCTCATATCTGAATTTATACTAAACCATCACAGATTTCTATCATAGATTTCTAGGTTGGAAGAGACCTCAAGATCATCGAGTCCAACCTTCGACCTAACACTAAGTACTCCACTAAACCATATCGCTAAGCTCTACATCTAAACGTCTTTTAAAGACCTCCAGGGATGGTGACTCCACCACCTCCCTGGGCAGCCCGTTCCAATGCTTAATAACCCTTTCGGTAAAGAAGTACTTCCTAACATCCAACCTAAAACTCCCCTGTCGCAACTTTCGCCCATTCCCCCTCGTCCTGTCACCAGGCACGTAGGAGAACAGACCAACCCCCACCTCTCTACAGCCTCCTTTAAGGTACCTATAGAGAGCGATAAGGTCGCCCCTGAGCCTCCTCTTCTCCAGGCTAAACAACCCCAGCTCCCTCAGCCGCTCCTCGTAAGACTTGTTCTCCAGACCCCTCACCAGCTTGGTCGCCCTTCTCTGGACTCGCTCGAGCACGTCCATGTCCTTCCTGTAGCGAGGGGCCCAAAACTGAACACAGTACTCAAGGTGCGGCCTCACCAGAGCCGAGTACAGGGGCACAATCACTTCCCTAGACCTGCTGGCCACACTGCTTCTTATACAGGCCAGGATGCTGTTGGCCTTATTGGCCACCTGGGCACACTGCTGGCTCATATTCAGCCGACTATCCACCAATACTCCCAGGTCCTTCTCTGCCAGGCAGCTTTCCAACCACTCTTCTCCCAGCCTGTAGCTCTGCTTGGGGTTGTTGCGCCCCAGGTGCAGGACCCGGCACTTGGCCTTGTTGAACTTCATACAGTTGACCTCAGCCCATCGGTCCAGCCTATCCAGATCCTCCTGCAGAGCCTTCCTGCCCTCGAGCAGATCGACACACGCACTTAGCTTGGTGTCATCTGCAAACTTACTGAGGGTGCACTGGACGCCCTCATCCAGATCATCGATAAAGATATTAAAGAGGGCCGGCCCCAGTACCGAGCCCTGGGGGACACCACTAGTGACCGGCCTCCAACCAGATTTGACTCCATTCACCACAACTCTCTGGGCCCGGCTATCCAGCCAGTTTCTAACCCAGCGAAGCGTACGCCAGTCCAAGCCCCGAGCAGCCAGTTTCTTGAGGAGAATGTTGTGGGGAACGGTGTCAAAAGCCTTACTGAGGTCAAGGTAAACCACATCCACAGCCTTCCCCTCATCCACCAAGCGCGTCACTTGGTCATAGAAGGAGATCAGGTTCGTCAAGCAGGACGTGCCTTTCATAAACCCATGCTGACTGGGCCTGATCGCCTGCTTGCCCTGCAAGTGCCGCGTGATGACCCTCAAGATAATCTGCTCCATGAGCTTTCCTGGCACTGAGGTCAAACTGACAGGCCTATGGTCCCCGGGGTCTGCCCTGCAGCCCTTCTTATAGATGGGCGTCACATTGGCTAGCCGCCAGTCAACTGGGACCTCCCCCGATAGCCAGGACTGCCGATAAATGATGGAAAGCCATTTTGGAAGGTAAAATTTTGCAGTGGTAATAGAAGCAGTATAGTCATTTCAGTTTTGCTTTTGTATGTTGTATTCATCTCCCCAGACAATGTAATTCACTTGCAACTGCTTGCTTTTCTAAGTTTGCCTTTTTCCATGGCTGATAATGTCACTAAAGGACTGGTAAGAACATATTTGTAGTTACTGAGCATAGCACTGAACATTGTCTGTTTCATTTAATTAATAGAATTTTTGGACTTGCTTTTGAGTAATGTCATTTTAAAACAATTTCCACCCTTCAGCTACTGTCTGTAAAAGAAGCAATTGTTGCATGTGACCTTATCAAGACTTATGTTTTATTTTGAAAGACCGTATTGAACCTTACAGATAATTGAACAAGACATAAAAAATAGTTTGTTGACAAGAATTACATGAACATGAAATAATAAATCACACACAAAAGATGTTTTAATTTCTAAGAACCAATACAATTAGAAGGCAAATTTTTGTGATAAATGATTGTACTTCCCTCCCTTTCACTGGAAAGCACTAGGCTTCATCAAAATAATAGTTAATAATAAGTATGTATTTGCCATCCTCCTTGCAATGTTTTTCTTCAGATAATCTAGCTGCCTTCTGTGACATATTGTTTAAAAATACACACTGAATATAGAAGTAAGAGGGAAAGAAGGATATTAGAGTTGCATCAGCATAAGTTCATGCATGACATTAAGTTCTCTAAGGCAGAAATCTGACCATTCCGTTAGCAACTATGAGACTGAAGGTATCATTGCGTTTTGCTGAGAGCTAACAAACTACCAGCTGAGAGAGCAGAAGCCTGTGAGTGAAGCTCACAGTTGAAGGAGTACAAATAATGTAACAGATTATCCTCTGTTCACAGTAGACATTGTAATGACCACATTCTAACTGAGAAGAGAGGATTCAGAGAAAACTGTGTAGTCACAATTCAAATAAATAGATTAAATCTACTAGTAGGCATTGAAAGCATTATTTTATCTTTAATATACTAAAGGTAAATCTTTTGAGTATTAAGTGTCATTACATGAAATGAAAATGACACTTCTCGTTTAACTGACCTTTAAATCATTACACTAGCTATGAAAAAAATCTAAAAACCATAGTGTTAGTTTGGAAAATATCATTTGGGCCTTTAGCTAAATAGCAATTTGACAGATGATTAATATGCCTCCAAAAGCTGTCTTCAGCATCTGTATCATGTAATTGGAAGATGAGGACACAGTCTTTCCCTCTCCCTTTACATCCTTTACTCTGCTTCTAATAGGGGACCATAACTATAAGTTTAAATATTATACCAAGTAATCATTTGTTTTTTCCTGAAATTTCCAACCACAAAAATACTTAGAAGTGCTTCATCGTAGTCTTGAGCGTGTCTATTTGTGCCCTATAGCACAGTAGGATACATTACAGTTAGCCATAGCTCATAGCTTTTTTTTTTTTTCTTCCCAAATGTGATGCAAATAATAAAATATTAAAGAAAAATCTGAGAGCTCTATAATAGAGCTGAATTACAGCTGGAGGAGGAACATTTAAGATCTGAAGCCCTTTTTAGACTACACCATAAGTGACATTTAGAAGAATATTTTCAAGAGTCTTTGTGGGATATAGGAGGTTTTAGATTCAAGCTGTTGTGGCCAATGTCTCTGAAAATCTTTAAAGTGAAGTTGCATATTCTGTTCCAACCTTTGATTTTAAAAGAGAAACAAAAAAAAACAACAAAAAAAGCAACCTTGATATGTAAAAACCTTTGTGTATTTTTAGTGAGTGATCATAGCTGTGGTGGAAGATTGCATGTATGCCGCTGCCAGTCAGAAAATATCTTTACAGTTTAAGGTGGCAAAATGTACAGTTTAAGTTTTTATTCGTTGGAAGCTGCTTCTTATTCTAAACTAGGACTTCAGATTACTTTGCTCTCAGTAATAAAATGCTCATGTAGTCACCTAGACTCACACGTTTTGAAGTCAATATTAATTTAGTTAGCTTTCAAATAAGAGCCTGAGTTTTTATTTTCATTTGGTCTAGAAGAGTTAAAAGATCAATGTTCACCCTGAAACCTTATGCTGTTTAAGGGACTCCTAGATGATATGCACACTATTTTTCATATTTGGACAGCTAAATGAAAAATATTGTACTTGCTGTATTAGTATATGCTGAAATGATTTTTTTTCTTGTCTGTGAATTAAAACAGTAGAAGCAACGTAATATTGTCACTTACTGATACATATCATGCAGTCTGGATATGGCATCTGCATGAACTAATTAGACTGTGCAATTTCCACCAATATACTCCTCATTCATCAAAATACATTTGAATATCTTAGTCCATTAGAATGAAATTGTATTTTCTTTCGATTATTCAAGAATTCCAATGACATTGACATTCTGTTAAACGAGAACTGGAGAGTATTTCATATGCTATTATTATTGTTACTAGTAAGAAGATAAAAAATACCGTATCACTTACTGACAATTTTCAGGTATTTTATCACTTAGGCAATGTTTAAGAACATTAAGTAAAGCAACTAAATACAATGGCAACTAAAATTACTAGCAAAGAAGAATCTACAGCAGTGACTGAAATTCTAACAAACACAGATGCTGCCCAAGCTGTTATTCCACTTCAGGAAATATTCGTATGAAATAGTACATGAGGACTATATTACTGGATTTGGTGAAAAACTATTTTTCCACATAATTTCTTTCAATATTTGATTTAAATATTCTGTTTTTCATGTTATATTTTGACATCATTGATATCAAATGATGTTGGCAAAGGGGCCAACATATAATTTTAAACTGAGATGGACGGATGACTCAATTTTAATAGACTATAATTCAGAATTATTTTAACATTCACAAAAAATGTTGTTGTTTTTTTTTTCTTGTTTGTTTGTTTGACTTGAACTTCTTTATAGCCTTAGAAGAGGTGATTTGTTTAAGAAAGGATGTTATCCCTTTGCATCTTTAATAAACAAGGGAGGATCACAATACTAATGAAAACCCTCATGAGGGTGTATGATCCTCAATAAAGTGTGGCAGGATAGAACAATTTTGTTTATTATGTTGTGTAGGAGATTTCTTTATAACTTTAAAAAGTTAAAAGTTCACATTATTTCATTTTCCAGTTCCTCAAGGACAAGTATACTTTGTTTCTCTCCTACTGCCCAAACTGACAGACTCATGCTCTGTCCTGACAACACTACTATATTTTCCTTCCCTCCAGACTTTTCTTCCAGGCTTTCCCACTTCCATGCATATCCATTGCCTTTTTCTGCTGTGAGACACTTCTATTAAATTTTGTATGTCATCTCTCTAAAATAATTTTACTGTCTTCTTCCTCTCCTTGAAACATGGCATTTTTCCTTCCCCACCTAACCTCATTTTCTCCTCCCTTTCCATTCAAAAGCTCACACTTTTACTTTTCTTCACAAATGTCTCCCTTTGATCACCTCACTGTGATTTTCTACAGTGACTAAATCCCTTTGCTGCTTTACATAGCAGCTCTCATGAATTTTATTTTTTATTTTTTTAATGAAAGAATAGAGTACTTTTTTCTCTTGCTCCACAGACCTTAAGTAACTGCAATAAAAGACCTAAACTAGAAAGCTGTTGAACTGGCTGGACACTGGAGCCTGTGAAAAGAGAAAAGAAAATGTACTAGCATGTGGGAAAATAAATAAATAAATAAACTATTAAGGGTTGTTAGGCATTGGAATGGGCTGCCCAGGGAGGTGGTTGAGTCGCCATCCCTGGAGGTCTTTAAAAGACGTTTAGATGTAGCCCTTAGTGATATGGTTTAGTGGAGGACTTGTTAGTGTTAGGGCAGAGGTTGGACTAGATGATCTTGGAGGTCTCTTCCAACCTAGACGATTCTGTGATTCTGTGATTCTGTGATTCTGTAACTAATTAATTAATAATAAAGACAGTTAAGGCACTGTGGTACTCAAGAACTCAATAGGGCCAGCAGAACTTGCCCACTCTAAAGAGAAAAATTCTCCAACATAGTGTCCCGCAACTGTATTTATGGCCAAATGAAATATGGCTCTCATCAATTCAATAAATATCCTCCAATTTACTTTTAAAGCAAAAGAAGAAAAAAAAAACATTTGAAATTACAAGAACAACAACAAAGAAGAACCAGGGACTGACAATTGTTAAATATTAAATATTTCATCAATAATTCCACCATTAATAATCCAACAGACAAATAAAACCCCAGAACTGTTTTGTCTCATACTGTAAAAGAGACAAACCCAAGAAATTATTATTTTCTCTTTCAGATGCTCTGAAACTGAGATAGCTGTGATAAGCAAGTATTCAGGATTTCAGATGTTCATTCAGAGATTTAGGCAACTAATTCTTTAGTAGTTTATTGTATTTTCTATTTTTGATTGTTGAAGGAGCATTGCCTATTTTCTCTTTTCAGCAGATATATTTATGAATAAAAACATCTGATTTTAATTGCAAAGACTGGATCATAAGCAAGAGGACATTTCACCTGGTAGCTACAGTTAGGTCAATTGCAACAAGACATTAATACTTTTATTTTATTTTTACTTTTGTCGTTGTTGCTGTTATGTATATGAGCCTTTGAAACACAAATAACAAGATAAACTACAGGATGATTATATTCATCAGGAATTTAGTGTGTACACCCAATTTCTGTATTCTACAGCCTAATATTTCTTTGAAAGACCTTGATCAAAAACAGTACAGGTGCCTGCATAGGAACACATATCCTGCCTTATCAAGAACCACTCACTGAAAATTTATTTTATTGTGTGTTAAATTTACTACCATTGCATTACGGCTTATCAGTATTCAGGACCACATTTCACAGTGTGTTGAAGAATAGAAAAATCTAACCAGAGATGGAATAGTAAGTAAGCAGAAGAAAAATGCTTTTCAGTCTATTCTAGATACAGTTCTCTTTTCCCCCTTCCTGTAATTATCACCTTTCAATAATATTTTAATAATAGTTGAAAATAAATTCCTGAACAACAATTATTACTATTTTATAGCACGATACATCTGCATAGTATTTACACAGCATTAAAATCTCAAGAACCTCAAAAGCAGCTAATCAAATTTTATAATGTTATTCATAGATACAGTTCTGGTGAAATTCAGCGGGGTAGTCATGTGAAAAAGGCTTGTGGGATTCAGTGCCAAATTAAGACATATAGTTGCAAATGCTGAGGCTCAATGTGCAGGTGCCTCAGCTGAGGCAGAGAGACCAACATATACTGAGTACTAACCATTAAAAGTTTTATGCTTTAATTTACACTCTCAGATTCTTGCAAGTTTTATTTTAATTTCATAAAATTGTGTGTTATTCTGACAAACCAAAAGCTTGGCAAAGGTACAGATATTGTCTTATATCTATATACACAGAAAACCTGATGTTCCAATGCAGTTTTTACCTCTCTGCTTGGCACATTAAAAAAGATCTGTAGAGTCCTTCTCACCTGAGACAAGTAGAAAGTTCTTCTAGACAAGAAAGACCCAAAGCCATTGATTTATAAGAAAATTATCTCCCTGATTTCAGAAAAAAAAAAAAAAAAAAGCTTGCATTTATAGTGGTTGTAAAGAAACCCTATAAAGACATGAAATGAGGAGATGTTACTGCTGCAGCCGCTCTCAAAACCTAAGAGCACTGGAAGCACTACATATTTTTAGTGTCTATATGAACTCTGATTTGTCTTCCCCCTAAGAAATGAAGGACTGTAATGAGCATCACAAAACCTATTGATGTCTTGCTTAGTCTGGAGTCATCCCACTGAGACTGAATTTACAGGGTAGGCACACTTCTTCCTCATGCTCAATCTGGAAGATCCAGGTCCAGGCAGCCTTTCAGTTTAGGGGCACCACTCCTGTCTCTGGACAAGAAAGAGCTAAAATATCAAGTTGAATTGGCCATGCAAACAGGTTTCTATGGGATATGAAGAACCATGATAGACAAAAACAAAGAAAACAACATCTGTCAGAAGGAGATGAAGTAATGGGGCAACTGCTGTGACTGTGCAGAGATTCAGCCGAGGGACAGCAAGTCCAAAGAGGATCTGGGAGGTGAGAAATGCTTAGGAGACATCCATGTTCAAATAATCATTATCAAGAAGTCATAAAATATGCTAGGGCATGAAAAGAAATTATAGAAATTGTGCATATCAGAGGCTGAATATAAAAGCTATTCACTTAAAGAAGAGATTAATTACAAGTTAGGATGTGCAGTGTGCGAACAGCTAAGGTTAGGGTAGATGAGGTAAGAGGTTAAGCAGAATTGATACAAGATAAATATGACCAATTCAGAAGGACTGTGTAATGAACTAATGGCAAGATGTACTAAGTACAACATGAAGTACTTAAATGATACAAATTGCAAGGAAGGACAAGATTATGTTATTGGCTATTGAATTTATTGCTTTGATTAAGACCATCTTTTGGCAGTTATAAGCTGCAAGAATACCTACAAACCTATAAATACTGCCTACTGATATTTTGAAGCAGTGAAAAAGCATTTACAGGCATCTCTTAGATGTTGTTTTATCATGGAAAAAAATCAACAAATTATTTATTTATTTTTTTTTTACTATTATTTTTAATTTCATGTATCTGGAGAAATCATTAAGTCCTCAATCTCAGTATTTTCAAATACAGTTGTGCATCTTTCTAATTCCTAAAAGGTCACCTAGACTAATTCCCTTTGCTGTTTCCAAAGCAAGTTTTTGTTAGCAGACAGAAGTAAATAGAATGAAACAAACTACAATAAAACATATTGGCCCAATGAAACTGGGCTTTAGTATCAAAAAGAAAGCAACTGAATTTGTCTTCTAGACAGTTAACAGGCTAGCCTGTAAAGGAAACCATCAACACAAGTCTCCACAAGACATTAAAAGAAAGGAACACTGCTTCGTACTTTCAAAAGGAGTATTTCAAATTCAAAAGGTCATTATGCAGTAAAGCTAAAAATGTTTAGCACCCTCTTTAGAAGAAGCTATAATATTTATTTGTATTATATGAATATTTAGCTTTGTAGAGTAACCTGTAGCAACTGTATGAAGATATTTTGATTTCTTCCTGAATATATTTACCCTTCCATAAGACTTTCCTCATTCAGATGCATGTACGTTTTTCCTTTTAACATCAGCTAATATTTGCAGACATAAATCATGCAGCATAGGAAAACATCTTTTTTTTATTTATAAAGAAGATACACTACCACCAAACATTTAAAGATTTTACCTTTCCTTCTCCTCTCCCAAGATTAGAAAAATAATAAAAATTTCCCACTACTCCCTTATTACATAAAGCTCACGGGTATCTTACACCAATGCTGATCTCTTCAAGTGAGATAAACATTTATTGTTGTTTTCGTTTTGACTTATTGCTTAAACTTCCATACACAAGCCACATTTATTAAACACTATTTAGTGGGTATTTGCATAGAGAGGGAGGGGGCAGAATTCTCTGTAGGGTGGTGGTGCAGAGTTCTGATACAGCTTCTGTGTGAAAGGAAGTGCTATTGAAAGAGTACCATACAACTGAACAGCAGCCATTAGAAGACAAAAGTTACTCTGTCGATTGCCAGTGGTGAGTTTTATTCACTGCTCTAAGGTTAATTACACTGTCTTTGATGAAATGTCTACAAAAATTTCTAAAGGACATGTTATTATCCAAAAACTCAAAATCTATTTCTCCTGCTGAAATGTCAATAACCTTTCAGGCCCTGTATTATTTTTACAAAAACAGATATAACATTGCTTTTAAAGGAGCTATTGCTTAACAATTCAAGCAAACTATACTTGATTGTTGTGCATTTTAACAACAACAAAGTTAAAAAAAATAAGGTAGCTTTTTTTTTCCTTTCTGCATTCTAATTCAGTTAAATTTGCTATGATTGAATTGAAAAAGAAATCAGAGAAACATTGAAAGTTTCCATAAGCCTTTTGTTTTATATTCCAAGATGTCTCTTAAAGTAGCAGTTTTCTAAGTTTGAGAAAAGTGACAGTTCTAGCAAGAGAAAAAAATATAATAAGAAACAATCTGGAAGAGACTAGCTTTTGAAAAGGAAGTAATTGCAAATGTGTTATTGAAATAACAATGGGATGTTAATTTCAAAAATTAGGTTTACCCATTTCTTTGCATTGAAATATAGGTCAGTGTAGCAAGAGAACTTCTACAATGGAAAAAATATATATATTGAAGAGAACTGCATGGATCACAGGTTTAGTAATGGGATTTGGAGCCTTTCACTTTGAGGTAATGGGTTCAAATTCAGCCCAATTTAGAAATGGCCAAAAGTTAATAGCAAGTAAAGGCCTTTTGTGACTTGTGTGTGAAATGATATAACAATATCAATTCTTTCTACTGGATGAGTGTTTATACTAAAAAACTTGTTGTATCAATATTTCACCCCAGTTTTTCACCATCTTGACTGTGGGATTCTCTACTGGCATTAAATTCAATAGATTAGTCATTACTGAATGTGAGATCATAGTTATTAAAATGAGACAATTGAGACAATTACAACAGAAATACACTAGATGAGCACAAGGCATTCAAATAAAGCCCCCAGACTGTATCCAGGCAGGTTTGCATGAAGAATGAAACTCAAAATCACTGGTCAAAACAGAATATGACCGCATATACTGACTGTGATTTCAACTTTCCTTTTTTTGAAAAGTAGTTAGATTTTTAACATGGAAAGAGGAGAGTAAATTCTGAGTATCACATTTCATTAAAAATCCACTGAAAAGGATTAAGGAACAAGCTATGAAGTGATTCACTATTTGGAGTTGCCTAGCTTTACCTATTGATTATGGAAGAACCAAAGGATAAACCCACTTCTCTTTCATGCACTTAAAGCAAACACTTGGAGTTACTAAGGACAAAGTGCATCAGCCTTAAATATAATTTAGAGTCCCGATTTCAAGAATAAGCAGTTGACAGCATTGCTCTCAATAAAAACTACATTTTTATTATTCAGATTAGGTACAGGACAGATCACTTTTTCAATGTCCTTTTAACAATTAACATTAAAACTTCTTGAGACATAGGAAATACACTAACCATAAAATTATAGAAGTTTGCTTCTTTCTTGAAAATTCTGGCTAGTTGGAAGCTTTATGTGTGAAGTCCGTACAAACTCAGAAGGAAAACGCACCTTAAATTATCAATACAATTTTCACTCAATCTGTCAGTTCTGGATCTTTTCTCTTTAATAAGTTTTCTTAAATATCTTGCAGGCTGTGTTATTCCTCTTTGATGTTACATCAAGTGAGAAAGATTAAAGTCTGTCTTGAATTTATCACCAATGACATTTCTGTGACTTTGGTCCATCAATCCTTTGTGATGGGAAGATGTCAGAACAAAGTCATCACAAATTATGTAATGTCACTCCACCTAAACCACAATGCCAAATAAGCTGATGAAGCATACTGCTGTGGAGTCTATATCCTTCCATAGGTTACATTTATAGGTTCATGCCTCTGATTTATAATTCTCCTGAGATGATGAAACTCATAAGGATCAAACCATTTTGGACTAATTGTTACATATCTTGCATGATAGATCGATCCTTTAATATACTGAATAATCTCAAATTCTAAAGTATAATTCCCTTCTTTGCTCTTTCAGAATTCATTAAGGAAGTTGTAGAAACAGGCCCCCCAAATAAAAATACAGTTGAAATATATTTATAGGAGCTGCAGGAAGCAGCTGCTGGATATTTTCATTTCCAGAATTTTCCAGAAATCCTTCTCCTTTACTATGAAGAAAAGACTGGCAAACTCTCTTTGTGACAAATGACATTCAACTTAATTGCAAATCTGCAACCTAAAGTGAGGTGATAAATCCCAGTGGAATTCTTCTTACATTTTCAACTCATTTTCTAATGTTTAATTTTTTTTAAATTGATTTTGTCAAATTTTAGAAAATTATTTTGTAGAGCTATTTGTAATTACTCTGCTTTCATTGATGCCTACAGTCCCAGAAACTCTAGAACTGTTATTTGAATAATAGTCATAATGATCTTTTAGGATTATTATTTGAAATGCACAATACAGAATTTCAGCCTGCACTTGAGAATTGCATAGGTCTCTCTCCATACATTAGTTGAGCCTTCATGTACTAATTTTTTTTTTGTTCTTCATTTGTTTTTGTCCATTTGCAGTGAATATACTTATTCATCTTTCCACAGTGAGAATTTTTTAACACAATTCTGACATGCAAACCAAACTTATTTGACAGAAGTACACATGCAGTTTAGAGTCTAACACTGGTGGCAGTTCTTCACAGTGATTTTAGTCAATATACCACCACCACAGCAAATAAACTAGACCAATTTGCTTGAGAGATTGTGAGTGTTAAAAAGTTACAAATGTTCCAGTTTTAGTTTAAAAATTGTTGCTTATTTTAATTATGTTAAATTATTTTGTATGTATACCCATCAAAATGCTATATAATTACTACACAATTAATATGTATTATAAACAGCTACTATCATATCATTTTTATCTCATTCCCCAACCCCACCCCACCCACCCCTTTTAACAGGATGTCTTTTATTCTACTATAGTTATTGAAAAAAAATCCACTTAGAAGAACATCTTCCAAAGACAAAATGTAGGGACTAGATCATACCAAATCATCAGCACTCTAAAGTCTGGTAACCATTCTGCCTATTACCAACCAAAAACTGTTAAGAAGCTCCCACATGTATGTATACACATTTATGTATAAAATATGCTTGCCAATTCACATGTTCCAATGATATTGCATTTGACTACTCCCTCACACTGGATAGATGATACATTGATAGGTTGATCGAAGATTGCTCATTAACCATCCTTTACAAAGTTACTGATTGAACAATAATCTTAAAAGATCTTGCTTGCCATGAATAGCGGGAGATATGTAGACTTTTTCTTGTCACTTCTGTACACCTATCTCCATTAAAAATTATCATCTTATTTACAGTCTTAATAGTTATCTAAACTTGATTTGCATTGAGAATGATTTTAAGTTGATTGGCTAACTTTAATATGTATGCCAATCCTGAAGGTGTAATAATCCTTAAGAAAAGTCTACCAGAATATATTCATAGCACTTGTCGCACAATATACTATGCCAGGATAAAGAGAACAGATAATATGTTAACATCATTTATGCAGTGAAAAATAGTTTTAGAACCATTACACAGGGATTGAGGAAAAGGAGGGTCTGCCAGTGGCCACAGTTCATCTTAAAAACTCTCCTAGCAAAGACAAGACAGTGGGTACTATATTTCAGCTCCAAATACCCTATAGCGATTTGTGATTCTCATCATTAACATATTTACTAGTAAAATCCCAAACATAATTGAAAGCCCTTAAAAAATTCCTCCCCTCACCCCTTTTTTAAGGGAAGAAGAAAAATAAAGCAAACACAAAACAGCACATATATTGCTCAAAGCTTAATATAAAGTAAACGTACAAGTCTGTAAAAGATTGACAATAGGAACTTTTTTTTTCCCTCCTAATACTATATATATATTTTTGTTTCATACCTTCTCATGGTTCTTCATGGAGGTATTCTGCCCATTAGTTTACAAAAATGACCATGCATTTGGAACACCAGTCCCAACACCAAGACAGAATGATGACAGTCAATGTCAGCAACCCTCATGTTATCACAAACATTTTATTTTAGATAAAATTGTATCTCTGGAAAAAAAAAATAAAAGAAATTACTATTCTGTTTCATCCATTATGGTGGTATCTTGGTCTTCAGCTTCTGGGGAATACTCCCCTAGAATTGAAAGAAAGTGGAAATGTCAAAACTGTCCTTTCCGCATTGTATCAATGCCAAAATTCCAGTAACGTTTTAGAGTAGAAGCTTCCTCCACTGTGGGCTGGAAGAAGGAAGCGTCTCTGAAGGTCTACAGAAAGAACATCTGCAGACATCTGTGTGTGTGCTGGAAAAAGAAAAAAAAATTGGTCTGCTTTTAAAATGTTGGGGAAGTTTGGCAGTGAAGAGAACAAATTATGGAATAAGTGTTCTATGTCTGTACTTTTTATGGGCATGCTGTTAAAATTTTAGTTGTCATTTAAAATAATTAACAGGGGGCAGTTTAAAATCCAAATGGTGAACAAAGCAAGCAAACAAATCTCTAAATTTGGTCCTCAAAACACCAATTGGGAAATAGCTGTAGATAGATGGCTGTTATCGTAGAGGTGAAATAATAGCTTTCCCCACACAGCACTGATTCCACCTCCAAGCTCTCTGTTCCACTCCAAAACAAAACAGACCAAATTTTTCAAAGGCATATAGATTTGTCAGTGCTTGTGCCTCAATGAACTAGAGAGATCACATACTCTTTTATTGTATTACACAGCATTAGAGCATGCAGTTTTCCAGTAGTAGCAAAAGTAACTTCTACAGAGATGCAGAGTGGTAGAATGACATAATGCGGCATTGGAAGAAGGCCCCAGGACACAAAGCAACTTGGGATAGATCAGAGAAAACAAGATGAAGAATATAGTTAAAGGTGTTCATGTGCATGGACATAAAGAAGAAAGAGACTAAAAAAACTGGAGACTACAAAAATGAGGACAGGGAATTTCCAATGGCATTTGTTTAGCCTAGTGATGGCTTATAACAGACTCCTACAAACCGGTCATACATAGTGCCTGATTTCTCAAAAGAGTGTTTGATCCCTTTCCAATACAAATCTGGAAGAAACAACAGGAGAAGGAGGATGGGAGAAGAGAGATTCTGACAAAGAAGATTTTATAAGCCATTATTCATTACCTTTTCTTCATGAAACAAACTACCTATCAGAGCTGCCAAGAAAAAGAAAAACCTTCCGGGGACAGGGAGAACTTCTATTTCAAAATGAGCAATCAAATTATCAGAGTGTCTCCACTAGAAAGCTTCAGTGGATGACTAACTGCTGCCTTCTGCTCATTACTTCTCTCAAAAGATGAATTGAGGTCCTTTGTATTCTCCGGTAACTGAAGTTTCCGTTTTGCCTTTTCTATTTTTAAGAAGTAGTTACAGATGAAGAGAAAATGTGCTGCAGTAATAGAGCCACATCAGGAAATATCCTCCTCAGCTGCTGTTCAGAAACATTTGAAATGCCTTCTAATAGAATGCTGCTTGTCCCATAACATTTGTAAGTGACTGTGCTTCAAATGCAAATTTCTTCATTACATTGAATTGCATTAAATTTTGTAAGTACTCTGCTGCACATATCCCCTAAAAACAATTTGCTGAGAAAATAAAATGATGTGGTATGATGATATGCATCCATTAGATAATACCTGGAAACAGCTTTATAAACATATTTCATTTTAGTTGCTACTTAATGATTTAGTTTTAGTGGGTAGCTTATGGATTCAGCCATTTCAGTGCAATGAACTAGAATCATCTTCAGAGCTGGAAACTTTATTAGTTCGATTATTATGCCAAAAATGACAAGCACATGTAGATTTATAAAACAAGAAAAAAGTTACAGTCCATTGACTGTGCCCTTTTTCAGCCTTTAAAGGCACTAACTAGATGTACATCTCAGCATTGTGAACATCAGTTCTCTTCCCAGGGAGTGCCTTATTAATATTTTTCGGTAGCAGATAATAATAGGCAGATACTTTCTGAAAATGCCGAAGTACTAATTTTGGTATGAGACAACACAATTTAGGCCAAGATCACTCATGCTCATTAAAAGCACCTTTACAACCTACTGAAAAATCAGAGGTGTTAGAAAGGGATGGCAAAATCCCAATACCCCTAAACAATCCTGGTTGTCTAAATTCACTAGCACTACAAACAAAGTGGTCTTCACGGATTATTTGGAACTATCATGCATTTCTGCTCAACCTAGCATGCCAGCAACAAAACTGCACCTCACATACAATTCTACATAAAGCCACTGGAGAGAAATATATTCACTGAATTTAATTCTAGGCAATATTTTGCTCTTAGACAATTCTCAACAATGTCAGCACTTTCAAGCTCAAACCTAATGCCCAATTCAACTGTCTAACATTTGCATGTGGTCAAGAAGAGATGGATAACCATTGCATCCACTGACTGCATGGCAGAGATCACACTAATCCAGTCATAGATAAAAAACAAACAAACAAACAAACAAACAAAAACATAGGCTCCAAATCAAGCAGTTTAAACAGAAATAATACAGTGGCAGATAATTTTCCTATGTCTACCAAAATCCTCTCTTCAGTTTATAAACTGACTGATGAGACTCCTTTTTCTGCTGCAGAAGAACTCTTAAGAGTCCTAGGTAATGGGAACATCAGCTGTCCTAAAAACAACAACAAAAAAAAATGATCTTTAAAAAAGAAAGAACAAAAAGCAAACCAACATTATATTAGTATCATCAACTAAATTAAACTAAAAAAACAAACAACACATTCATTCACCTTCTCTTTGTGGAGGCTTTTGGGAGCCAGAATATTTTTGCAATGACATTACTTCAATGATGCTCTGAGCATGTATCTGGTCAATATCATGTGAACATATCATTTCTTTCAGAGCTGCTACACACTTCCATGCTCACTATGTCTCAGAATGTTGTCTTTTCCTCACCTCCCTCCTGTGCCTAACTTCTGACTACAACTCTTGTTTACCAGCCAAATCTCTGAAAACACTATAAAATAGGCAGTGGAGCTGAAGTGGGGCCAGAAACTGCAAAGTAAGAATAATATTACACATTAACTGATTAGTATCAATTTCCATGTTAATTCCCTTATTACTGTAGAGCACCTAACTTGTTGCAATGCAGCACAGCAACTCGTATGAACCTGCTCATGCAATTTTTATACAAGAATCTTTCTGGAATTGACTTATTTTCCTATAGCTAGGCAGTACAAAACCCTTTAGAGCACTTTTCTTGGAAAACAGAAGCATGTTTATTTTAACAAATAAAATGTTTTGTGTTTTGACCAGTATATACAGTTGAATGTTTGGGTTCTTTCACATGTAGATTTTTTTTTTTCATTTAGTTACTGTGAGACATAATTCTTTAAAATAATTGAATAAAAGCCTGGCTGCAGAGAGACAATCACTGGAGGACAATCACTGCCTCGAAGTTCATGGCAAGTTCTCAAATATTGCTAGAACTCAAAGAGTTAGCAAAAAAGCTGGTGACTCTAGCAGCTCTCTTTTGATGAACAAGTGGAGCTAAGCTGTTAATGGGGAAGATCTCCTGGATGAGGTTTTATGCATTTGTGACAGGTACATGACAGGTAACACAATGATAATGAGACGTAATACCTTTTGTGAGGCACAGAAGTATTGTCATCATGAACGCAGGCGAAAGTGCTGTTCTTTGGTGGCACAGCAGTAAAGAATTCCAAAGCAGAAGCTCCTTTCATTACCCCCATGCTCTCATGTATTCAGAAATACTACCCTATATATATGACAGTGATGAATTCATTTTATTTTATTTATTTATTTATTCTGTAGAGTCATTGTTAATGTACATCCCATTGTAAGGTTTAGTTTAGTAAATCAACACATCCCAAAAGAAGCTATACAATGTTTTAAAGTGAACTAAAATAAGCCCTGTACACAAATGCAGTAAGGTTATCTTATTGAATAGTTGAATGCTTCTGTTCATACACCTGGATATTCTAAAAAATCTCTCTGTCTGCCCTAAAGGTCAGGAAATAATTCTGACAGGAAAGAGAGATCAAAGACAAACTTGCAGTGACAGGGACACTGCACATGTTTCACACTAGTAAACAAGAGACAGTTCCTCTTTTCCTCCATTTTCTTGGGTTAGTGTTTGTTTATACAAGCTGAAGTGCTTAAACTTATCTTCTGCTATAGGACAGCATACAAAAGTAGTCTTTAAGAGAGAACTGTCACTAGACAAAATGACAGATATTGTGTCACTTAGAACTGAGTTATTTTTTCCCTGGCTGGGCATTACCATCAACACCTAGAAATCTTATCTGAGAAAAAAACTTTGCTGGAGAAACTGAGAAAGTAAGAGCATTTCGTTTTACTTTCACAATTTGTTAATTTTCACGGCTTTTTAGGAGTGAACAAGATAATATTAGCCAGAAATCTGTCAATTCCTATACCTTTGTTCACTCCATGCTTTTTGTAATTGTATTTATGGAAACTTGTTTCAGAGGAAAACCTACAAAAAATAAACAACACTTTAGTAAAAGATAATATTGAGAAAAGGCAGTTTCACAATTGGAGGCAACATACAAACTGAGTACTGAATGATACAATGAGATTGTGGAAATTTTGTTTTGTTCCCTGAAAACCATGAAGTATATTTTCTCTGAACATTTTGCTGCTTCTTCATTTCTCTGCCCTCTAAAGGGAAGTCTGCAGTTCTTCTTGAATACTGCACAAAAGCCTGTTTATACTTGAAAGTATAATCTTTAGAATCCTACCAGTTACTCTTCAAGAGTCTGTTCACAGCATCATTAGCTTCCTATACCAACAAAAAGATCCAGATTTTAGCGATTACAGGAACTACAGCTTTGGCTATCAGTAATGAATGGAAAATTATATGGGGCACAAAAGTACAAGAGTTTGCGTGAGATATTATTGCATGAAGGGATGGCAACTACAATCAATATCCGTTCTAGTAATCTTACAGTCATGTTGTACTTCTGCAGCTGAAGAGATTCTAGAAAATAAGTTCCCTAGCTTCTGTCTTTGAAAAAAAAAATAATATGAATATTATGTCTAATTCAAAGAGCACTGCTAATTATGTGACTGATTTTTCATTACTATGTGTGGAATGAATATTGCTGAATACCAATTTTGAAATGCTGACAATATATAACTTAAATTATCAGTGTCATTTCATATTCACAAATAATGTATTAAGAGTGAGTTAGAAAGTGATGCCACAGAAGTTTCAGAAGGTAAATCTGAATTCCAAGTTTCATTTTATTCTCCTTTGGAAAAAAAAAAAAATGCAGTTGTTCTGGATCCTGAGCTTTGCCTTACAAACTATTTTTTCGAGACGCACTTTTTCAGACAAACCTAGTAAAGCATAAGAAATGTGGCAAGTTAAAGAGTACATTTTCATTTTACAAAAAGGATACTAATATTGCTTTAGTAATTAAGTAGCTTTTTATTATTATTATTGTAAATATACATTTAGACTAGACAAAATTGTGACAATTCATAAGAAATAATCATTTCACATTGTTTTGCCCTGTCATTCTTTAGGATGCATTTGCTACAAATTGGTTCATCTGAAGATTGTCATAAATGCCTTATCTATCTTTCAGAAGTTAATAAGCAGATAAACAGTTTCACAAGGCCATAGAAAACTAGGATTTCCTCTAAGTTTTCCTGTGACTGTAACTTACATACTCATTTTAAAATAAATCAAGATGTTCCTGACCTATTCAATTCAGAAACTTTTTGGAAGAGACTTTTAAGATCTTGTCCTACAAGAGGTTTAATTCTTACCTTATCTACTGATTATATATGGAGATTGGGGCCCAGAAAGTAGGGGGAACTTGTGGGGATCTGAAGACCAGTTTCTTAGCATGGAGGGGGACATATACACGTATACCCAGGGTGGTGAAAAAAGGTAGCAAGATGAAGCTAGTGCCTAAACTGCATATTTTATCCTGAAAGACTTATATTTACTAATATGTCCACAACAAAGCTTACCAAAAACTGCCATCTAGAGGCAAACAATCACACTCTGCTCATATACAAAGAAAATCTTTATGGCTACAAAAATGTTGCACAACTGCAGTAGTTTCTCTATCCTCCGTGAAGACAAATGCACACCCACATAGGTTAAGCACTATATTTTCTCTTTGATTTACAATTTCCACATAAGTCCAATTCTACTTTTCCTGTTTCAGTTCAATAAATCTTGCTGTCCTGTGCAACCTCTTAACAGTGACTGATGAAACAGGCAGTGTAACGTCCCAAGAGTATAACATGTAACAGTCAGATGGGTACTGTAGTTAAAACCAATACTGAAATACAGAAGACTTACAGTGTATAGTGCACTGTTCGAATCTGGGCAAGTAGTTTTGCATGCTTAACCTTGCACTTCTGGTTTTCCTTAAGCCCCCAATGTCAATCATAATCTAAGAGAGAATGTCATGTTTAGTCCACCAAATATGAATTCAGTTTAATGTGACTGTACTATTCCTTGGATTGAAGAATTTTATAAACAAATTATCATTTTGACAGCAGCATTAAAATGTTTTGAAATGTGCTGTCTTTTCTGTTGAAGCAATTTGGAAACCCTTGCATGAAAATGTTTTTGCATATTCAAAATAATTGGACTTTGTATGTTTCTAAATGTTGAAGTAACCTTCAATATTGTACTGAATATGCATCTTCATTTACTTTTGTATATGAGTTTCACAAAAAGAATACCACATTATTTGGTGATTCTAAAAAAATCAGAAAAAAAATCATCCATGTCTCCTACTTCCTTTTTATTTTTTCCTTTTGCTGACATCTCACTTCAAAAACTGTGGGTTTTGTCCTTCTCAGGATGCCGTAAGGTAATAACTATGATTGCATCCCAGGGTCTGATAGGGTTTGTTCAACAATTTTATGGACTTTTGGTAATGTTTTTGCAGTTCCAGCAGCAACTTCTCCAAGCTGGTTGTAGCAAGAGAGGAGAGTAGCTGCCCTAGTGGAAGTAGCTCATAAACCGTCTTGTCCACATGAGAAGCAAGGCCTGAATTTGTGCACATGCTGTTTAGCTGACTGTCTCCTAAAGCATCAATTAATTGTCAATTAGATAAAGTACAAATGTTCTAAATAATTCAGAATGCAGCTGTTTGCCTAGAAATTAGCAGTAGATGCAGTATGAAAATGCTCAACTATTTTAAATGGTGGTAGTATGGCTTATTTTTATGTAATGCTTCTCATTAACTACCAAGAATATGAATACAATGTCTTTGACATATGCATCACGTTCCTGTAACTATCAAAGATTAAAGTCTTCTGGATACAGGAATAGAACACCATACAAAATAACAGAAACAGCCAGACACTTTTTATTCCAGTGCTTTTAAATTCAGAACGCACTCAGAGAAACTGCCTATTGCTAAACCTAAGCCGGATTTACTAATAATTAGTAGTAAGATAAAGTGCTACACTACAAAGCAGCAGAAGACCGGAAATAGACACCTTTTTTGTTTCATACCTTTATCCTCAGAATACCCAAATAAAACACAAAATCTTTTCACTAAAGTTCTGAATTCAAACTGAAGATACAACTGATACTGTTGCTTTCATTTACAGGTAGAGTCTAAGATAAATTGCTTTTTAATAATATACCACTTAAGGTTCTACTTTTGTTGTTGTTTTATCAGTGATGTAGCTATGGACCAAAACTCGAAGTTTGAACACCAGACAGCCAAAGCTTCTGGATGCAGGCTTTTGACTCAGAATGTAATGAGAATACAGATCAACTGCATACAGTAAGACAAAACTGAGACAATGAGTTTTTGTATGGTTTGGTTCAAGATGTGCTAAAGAAAAGGTATTTGAACCACAGGTCAGAGTGAGGGCAAGCAAAAGACACCACAGTAGTTTGTAGCCTCATTGCTTCCACTCCTGCTCCTAGTAACCCACGTTCTCAGCACCTCTTGATACACACTCTCTTGATCACAACAGTAATTACAGTCTTAACCTCAGTGGTAAATTTCTACTTTAAGACAAAAATACTGATACACAAACCCAACAGGCAACTCCTGTTTGAATAATGCTTATACCCTTGCACTTATAATTGGAATTAAAACTTATACATAGAAATGTTTAAAAAAAAAAAAAAAAGCATATAGCAGATGGTATATTTGTATCTATTTCTTCACTTTCCAAGATACAGTTTATGTTCTTCTAATAAAGCTCAAAAGGATGAGGTGGATTTCAAACAGAACACATCCATCACAGGAGAAAGAGGAGCTGCATAATAGCCGGAAGCCTGGGGGCTGCAGGCAGACTCCAGTTCCAACAGCTGGCTGGCAAAATGAGTACCACGACCTCCTCTTCCCTTACCACCTCTGGCCTCTTCCCAGCATATTCTGCCTGCTCCAATGATCTAATTCAATACACTGTCCCTAATGTAGCATGCACCATTGATCTTGTTTTATCACAACCTAATGAGCATGGTACTCCACAATTCAGCCTCACATGACTCCCTTCTGTATGTGGGCATTTTGCTTCTTCATTTGCCTTCCAAGGAAATGTCAAGGTAAATTCAACCATGGTGAACAGCAGATCAGTTTTTTTTGTGTGTGTAGTATCTGAAAAGAATATTGCTATCTTGTCTATCACATATTTTGTTTTTATGCTTTTTCATTATTCCAACTGTTTTCCAGTAGCAGTATATATTCATTCTTTAGTCTTTACCACTGCAAAATTTCCTTGGTGTTTTGCAATTCAGTTCTATTAGTTTCCCTTTAACTTTTTTTTTCTTTTTTTTTCTTTTTTTTTCAGTATTAATTACTCCTCTGTTTCAGATTTCAGCTCTTACCTCTCTTTCCTCTCACTTTTCTTCCAATCTGGCCCTGGTTTATTTCATCTGCATCTAATATGATCTTTTGAACTACTATTTGCCATCTGAATTTTCTTCTGTTTCCTAGCTTTCATTATAAGAACCCTATTCTTTTTTCTCTCAGTATGATTGACCCTCTTCTTCTTTTCTCAGAGAAGATATCAGAACTTAGAACTTACTTAGAACTCAATTTTAGTAAAATTTTCTCATGCCACTATTAAAAACATTAAAAGTGTTACCCTAGGAAGTTAGTAAAGCCACTAAAGGTTATGTGATCAATATATTTCATGCTTTCAGCTTCTGTTTGTCCTTGTTATGCAATGCTAGTTGCAAGGGCAAGGGATCTGCATTCATCTACTTAATCCATTTAATACAAGGCTAACATCTTGTCAGTATTCAGATAACAGCTAACAGAGACATAAAGGAACTGATTATAAGAGATTTTTAAGTAGGACATCAGCTCAGCAAGTGCAAATTGTAGTCCTCTACCTTTTTATACAATTATTCCTTTTCTAACTTGCTCAAGCTTCAAGGATCTTTCAGAATTTTCTAGGTGAGCCATTGAATATTAAAGCTACTATATTAAAAGATAAGCATCCCTCCCCCAAACATATTACATTTATAAATTTGTGTTACTATCTATACTCCAACTGTATAACAATACAATAAAATAAAAGCGTATTCATCTCAACAACTGTATTCTTCTCAGCAACACACAAATTAACATACAAAGTTAAAGACTATTAAAAAAAATTAAATGATTTTATTTTTTTTAAAGATGATATATATGATATGCCCCAAATATTTTTCAAGAACTAGCAAATTCATCCTGTGCAGAAAACTTGACAACAAGAACCTTAATTTGTAAGATGCTATTCTACCTTCCATACAATACCAAGTTCAGGCAACCGAACTGTCTCAAAACCAGCAATAAGTTATGCAGCTGGATTACCTTTCGCTGTTCCTGTGGAGCAGCAGTTAGTTGCCGGAGGGTTTGGTCTGCCAGCTCCCCAGATAGTTTTAGTACACTATGACTTATTGCATCAAATGGCAGATGAATTAATTAGGGTTTGTCAAGTTTTGATTTGGAGATTTGCAAGCTCGTCATAGGTGAGGGGCTATCCAGTTTTTTCCCTTATGTATAATCACATTAAATATACTAAAATGAGTTTTCATAAGCCAAGGTCCACACTATAGGACTCTCTAGCATAATTGCTATTAACTTAAAACAGAAGGATTTTCCTAAATGCTGGATCACATGAGTGCCAAAAAAAAAACTAGCTCATACATCCAAAACATCCCATCCCAACATAAGAGAGAAAGATGATCTTTGCAGCCCGTCCTGGTGGAACAGAACCTAAGGCTTTCTCACAGAAAACAAAGCACAAGCATCAACCTTCCTCTTCCCCCAGAGGGACAAAATCCCCCGTTACTCAGCTCCCAAGAGGAAGGAACATATACAGAAGAACTTGACTGACAGTTGTCCTTATTCTTGATCCCAACCCTGTCCCTCCGTCCCTCCCATCATTTTCTTACATACTCAAATCCTCCTCTCTTCTTTCTGGTGAGCCAGGCCTCCGCAAGCCCCTAAGCCTCCTCTTACAACTGTCTTCAACACCTCTTACCCACATCAGTTCCCCATCCCTTTTACCTAATCCTAACTGCTTTCTGCACAGCCACTTCCATGTAATATTACTTCTGTTAAAAAAACATTTCACGCCTTTTCTGAACTTCCTGCTAAACTCAGATCTTTTTCTCCTCAGTCCACAATCAAACAAAGAGAGACTCTTTGACACAGACTGTGAAAAGAAATTCACACAGCCAGGATTACATGCCAATGGAAAATGCCTGAGTGTTGTCAATTTGCCACACATTGGTAATTGCATAACCCAGTTCCTGGCAAAACAGCCTTCTATACAGCAGGAGAAACTTAGGAGAACAGAGAAAAATACCTTTAAGAAGAAATGTAATGTTCTCTTTCACCCAGAATATTTCTGAGAAATATTATGATCAACATTTTGAAATGAGCAAAACCTCACTAGCCATATATTTGTTTGTTTGCTTTTGTTTTTAACTGTGCTGTTGCTTTAGTAGCATATGAAGTCAAATTTTCAATAACACGTATCACAAGTGATATATTAGGAGCAATATATATATATATATGTGCATTAGTGCTTCTTCATTTTATTACAGGATCAGACATGAAAAAAATCTCTCCTCTTTGATTTTTTTCCTTCTCCTCAATAATCACAAAAGTTGCAGTTTCTGCAGTAAGAGAATATGCCAGCAGAGACAGCCTACCCTAAGATCCCTGCCAGAACATCTGAGAAGGGAGTTCTTGCTTTCCCTCCCTGGCACCTGCCAGTTATGTGTAACATGTCTGCAATCGAGCTGACAAAGGACTGAACGCATGTTCTGTGGCCGGACTTGATCCTGCATTGGAAATGGAACCAGTCCTCCGGGAGCTCACTCTTCTCCTACTACAAGAGTCAGAAGAACCAGCAGTGCAGATAATGAAGATAAAAACAGACAGGAAAAGAAGTTTTTTGGTGGTGGTGGTGGTGATTTTTTTTCCCCCTCTAATCTCACAGATGATATTTTATTCTGCTCATCTGGAAACATTTGATCAAGGCAGATACAATTTCAGAACTTGAATTTCAGGTGTCAAGGATTGGTGTTACTTTTTGTAGATGTTACAAAGTCAAATTGGTTTTGAGATGATGTCTGGCCCCAAACATGCATTTTGTTACATGTAAGAGATTATTCACGACAATTCATTGATATTCTTCCAGCCCTGGCCATTAAACAAATTACTCAGCCTGACAGGCAATTACATAGATACATACTTCTCTCTAGATGAATGCTTTCAAATTTGTAAGTTTTGACAGATGCTGTAAGAATAAGTTAAGTAAATTAAACATGTATGTTAATATTGCCACCCCTTTTAAGCCTATTGGAATGATTTCTCATCCCTGCCTCTTTGCATAGAAATCTGCTTACGTTTTCTCAGGTATGTCTATTGTACAATTTCTCATGTTTTTAAAAATATATATATTTGTATAAATTCTGTACTATTTACATTTTTTAAAATAGGTTAATAGATGATTGGTAAATGTAATAAAGTTCAATTTATAGCAAAATGCACACATATATTTAAAATGAAAAATATAAATTTGTTGTTAATGATAACCAATTATAAATTTCAAAAATTCAGAAAAATATTTCTTAAATTGCATGCTCTTCTTTGCCTTCATATTCATCAATCTTATTCATACACATCAGATAAGTGTATAATTTATAAAAAGCAAAAGACAAGATTGGAAAGATTACAGCAATGTACAAACGATAACAAACAAAAACACACACACAAAAAAAGGAGGAAATCCACTGCATATCAGAAATCAAATTTAATATTCAACCACATATGATTATTAACAGCTCAGGACACAATGATAACAACTGATGGGACCTTAACTGAAATGTTGAGCTTCACTTTAAATTACTGTCAAGAGGGTTGGTTTTATTTTTCTTTTTCCATTTAGTTGGAAAGACAACCATTTCAATTTCAGTTTAATGAACATTTGAATAAAATGTTCAAGCTTTTAAATTTCACCTCTTCAAATTGTTTTAACATAGACTACTTCATGTGAAATACCACCTTGCTTTAATAAATAATAATAAATGAAGTAAAATATTGTGAAAAGATAATCAAAACAGAGCATTGACATTAATGAAATGAAGTAAGAATTCAAAAAAGGTGATTTTTTTTTCCTTATGAAAATTTAATTGGGAGATATATCCTTGTGATTATTAATGTCTAAGTAATTTACTATTGAGTTGTTTTTTAAATGTATGCAATGTGCTACACACAATGAGCCTTCCTCTCAATTTATGCTCAAATACCTTACTTATGTTCTAGACAAAGATTTATAAGAGAGACTAGAAAGCATTAATAACATGTATAAAGTAATTATTTTTTTATAGAACACAAAGAAATGTATAGACTCCAATGCCACTTATCTCTAATATATGATGGCTTATTTGAAATGCTTTTTCTGTATTATGTTTGCCATAGACACACCAGTAATGATAAAGATGAAAATTCAACTCTAATGAAATCTGCTAAAGTATAATTAATAATGTACATAAGGATCTACTGACGGAGATTAACATCTTTGATATATGAAAATCACAGAAAAGCACTGATAAGCTAAATAACTTCATAGTGGTTAACAAAATTTTAGTGCTTATAAGGGGTAACAGAGAATAGTACTGATGAATAATCAGTGCTATAAAATAAAAGAAGAAACTACACTTGCTTCCTCCCATTAGTCCATTGAGTTATGTTATTTCATATGTGGGAATATGTGTATTGGGAGAAAAAGGTAAGTTTATAAACTTTCCACAGACATTCCTTGCAGTCACACTTCTGAGGCACCAGGAGTGGCATGAAGTGCTAGATGCAGCAGCGAGCTTTTTGTATTTGCCTGCTTAGCAGAAAACTGGAAAGAACTTTATCCCACATGTAAGCCTGCAGCAGCTTTACTTGAGTGACCATGACACAGAATAAAACAATCCAAACAAGACAGTGGAAAAGGACTTTGAACTGACTTTTGGTTTGCATAACAAGACTCTGCCTCATTTTATGATTATGCCATGGCAACAATGATCCTTTTGCACCACAAGCAAGTTTGGCAAAGTTTAGAAAAGGCTACTTTCTTGTACTTTCAATAGGCTAATTGTAACATGGTTTAGGTTTTGCTTTACTGTTTTAATTCCCTGATCAAGAAGTAGTATTACACATATGTAGGACAACAAAGGAACTTCATCCCAACTCCCAGTCTTGCCCAATATTCAATTTTACTCCTTTTCTTCACTACAGCTTTCCTGTCTTAGAGCTTCTCTCATGCATCTTCCACAAGTCCATTTTTGTTCATATTATCCAAATGTCACATTATACAAAGGAAAAGATGGTATATCTGGTTTAGAAATCATTATCAAGCATTTTTTGTTCCCTAGAAAACTGTTTGCACTAGTTCCTCAAACACTATGCCCATGTTCAGGGCATTTTGAAAGCCCTTTATGCTTGAGGTCTTAGCTTCTTGAAAGATCCATTCTCCTCCTTTTACAATTTCTTTGCTCCATTGGGGAATAATAATAATTAAAAAAAAAAAAAAGTGTATTTCCTGTCATCTGTAAATCAATGACAGATGTACATACACCCACAAAGCAGTAGATTTCTCCTCCGGAAAGACATACTGTATCAGATATTCTTAAGCATTTCAGGTCTGGATTCTGTACAAACTTCTCAATCGAATTCATAGAATGTTTGTTTTACCTGACCAGTGATCAGAAAACTGTGTAGGATGGAGAGCTGACAGAAGGGATAAACTCCGTAAAATTTAAGATGAATAAAATAACTTCTTTTCAGGTAATGTATTCTACAAGCTCCAAGCACTGGTTAAATTTCTGTTAAAGTTATAATCAGCTTTGAAACTAGTTAAGCTAAAATGAGAGCATTTGGTAGTCTTTTAATTATTTCAAGATGATGCAGACTATAATAAAGTAGATGTATTTCAACCCTAGACAATTCTACATGGAATTTTCATGGATAAATTCACATAATCATGGACATAACAAGCACACCAAAATTGAAGATTCAAGAATAAAATAATTTTCATAATGGGATTAGAGATGGAAAAAAAAAAAAAAACGAGGGAAGGGAGGATTGTTATAGATAATACCACTGGCTTGCCCCTATTCAAATTCTGCTGCATTTGCCTAAAATTAAACCGACAGATATTTAAGTCATTATTTTTCCCTGTTTGGCAGCATTGTCACTTCAAAGGCTATAAAATCGGGGGGGGGCGGGGGGGGGGGGCAGGCGGGAAGGAGGGGTGTAATGCTTATAGAAAATAAAAATGCAGGTTGTAAGAAAACAACTGTTATTACTGCTAGAAAGGTGTTAGTCTTCCTCCAGAGATAAAGTCTCAGGGGAGAGAACACAGAGCAAATTCACATACGTTCATCATCCATATATCAGTGTGAAGACCTCATTCATAACCTCTTTAAAATAGCTGTTCCTTATCTTTTCCACACCATAATCCACTTCTAGGATCTCAGATCAACAATGACTGCTTTAAAAAATACCTTACACCATTAGTCAATTCTTTGTGCTCTGTGTTCAACAGTACCTATCTTCAACTGTTCCTCTCATTTTTATTTTTTTTCTGATTCAATAACTGCTGTAGCATATCTTAATTTGTTTAAAATCCTTACTGTATATAATACACATATGTGTGTGTGTGTGTGTATTTTATAACCCTTCCCTTTCTCCAAATAAAAGATCCCTTGTAAAGGCACACAAAGGTAACTGTCACTTTGCAATCGTTGAAAGATTTCACTCTTCCGTTGAAACTAGAAGTCTTAATTTGAAGATTTATTTTAATGGCTCTGGCGTGGTAATTGCTCTACAGATAATACTTGATTGAGCTACATGTTCTAGTATGCCATAAGAGATCTTCTCAAAATTTCAAACAATTATATTAGTATTCACTTCCTTTCCATATTCTGGATTTATACCAGGTTGCAATTGCATAAACCTAGTTGCATACTAGGACTTTTAAATCTTCGCTATGATGAAAGGTTTATTTCCCCTTTCCTCACTTGAACAGTATACTACTAAAATTTTGATTCAGAGACGAGTGGCAACTGCTGGATCTCTCTCAGGAGTAATATTGAAACCTCCTAGAATTGCTCAAGTCAACAATTAGATCAGCATCTTTACAAAAATTTGAGACAACTGAGCTTCTTTGAAACTGTACAGTTATGTGATTAAATAGATTATGTATTCAAACTACTGGTCAATTGAGACAGGAGGTTTTTCATTCACTTTTTTCTCCCCACAAACATGACAAGAGATTTATGGCTAGACATCTGTTTCAGCTAATTAGTGTTTTTACAGAGCTATATGCACATGAAGGGATACCTTAAATGCAACAGATAAAAACTACAAAGAAGTGACAGATTAAAGTTGAAAATTAGCAACATTTAAATAGTGCAAGATCTTCTCATCTTAGATAAGCAAAGCAAAATTTCACAAAACTTTCCTTCATTCTTATTTTTGAGAGATCTAAGGAAAATTACTGAGATAAAACTCAACTACTTATAGAGAGACAGTTATAGTTCACACATTAAAGAAAATATTAAACCAAGCAGTTTTCTTTCTACCATAAATCCAAAGCTACGCTTTTGGAAAATTACATGCAAGAAAATAAAACAAAAACATAAAACAAACAAACAAACAAACAAAAGCATAAAAAGATTAATACTGATAGTAGCAGGAATATGATGAAGAATATAATCATATACTACAAATGCTAGATCTTCAAGCTGGTAACATAAAATTGCATTGGTTATGCAGCTCTGAGAGAACACATGAAATTAGATGATAGAGATGGCCCAATGGATCAATGCATGAACTAGTGAACTAGTCCTAAGAGGCAGGCAATGACTAGTGTAAAAGTAGTGGTTAGTAGTTTCCAGGGACCTGAGATGCAGACATAACTGTTGTGACCATGACAGGCATTAGGTCCTAACATGAAAATTCAAATTAAGATCCCAAAATGTAGCAAATGTAGTAAGCCCAAATTTTAAATTCCAGAATTAATCCCTTATTTTCAAGGAGGAAGGGAAAGGGAAACTGAGTTTTCCTCCAGTTAACCTGTCCTCTCCATAAAAACAATACCCACCAACGATGGTGAGCACAGTCAGAAAATGTAGTCTTCACTGTAATATTTACCAGAGTTTCTACCTGATGTTCGCTAATGTGTCATTGGGCTAATGGCAAGGACTTTTCTCAAGACTAAGTCTCTAAAGCAGTCTTTCACCTGGTTATCCTTAGAAGGGACATGAAAACAGTTTATGATTTATAAGGTTCTTTATATCTTCAGCTCCAATTTTTGTCACCCTATGATATTGCTACAAAAGGGACAGATTTTTCTGCACTGGTCTCCCAAGAAACAGGTAAAAGGTATAATCTCAGGGCATGTGTACTTTTGTTTCTTGCAAAGCTTAAATATTCTCCAACTGGAAAAAAAAATAATGCTATTCACCAACGTGTCCACCTTATTCATATTACAATCACTGTTTTTCTACTTTCATATGAAGTTTGGGAGCTGTGTTTATCTCAGTCACTTTGCATTGTTAGTGCAGGCAAAATACCTTGTTGTCCACAGTTCTTCATATCTTCACTTCCTTTCTGAAATTCAGTGGAATAATGTGCTTCATGAATATCTTTTCGGTGTTAAATTTGGTATTGGGGTTTTGCTTCCTGCGAAACAGAAGGAAACCAACAAAATGGCAATGTAGAGCAAGTAGGAGAACATGATGATAAAAAAGAGAAAATAAAGCTGAAAAAGAAAATACAAGATCATGCTTCTGTCTTGTGCATCATCAGAGCAGAATTTGTGTTAAAAATATTAATAAAACTGATCGTTATTACAGTGTAAACAGCATAGGTTCATATATGATACAAAGAGGGTTGCTGAAAATTAGATAAAAAGTCTCAAAGTCTCAAATGATGCAATCTGAAATCAACAAAGGGCAAACTTTCTCCTTCACATGCAAATAAATATGATGAGATAACAGATCAAAGTGAGTGAAATAAAACTGCATTTTATGTACACATTTGATTTAGATGAGAGTGAGAATTGAAACTGCATATGAAAGGGAAAAAAAAATCTTTATCTTACAGATAGGCAAGGTAACTTACAATGTCCAGTATCAAAGGTTTTTTTCAGAAGCTTAATCGGGCTCTGGGTTTTACCTGATATCGGAAGCTTACACTTCTACGTATCTACAATGTTTTCTTAAGAAATAGCTAAATTTAGCCAGTATGGAAAGAACAACTTTGATGTATAAATTTTTGTTAAATATAGTGCGTTAAAAAAAAATCTCCAAACTTACAATGGTATTAGGTGTCAACTACTCTCTCTAAATGTATATATAAACATATGTAAAATGTCACTTATAATCTACAAAAGAAAGCAAAAATTAAATGGAAATGTATTATGCATTATCATAAATGAATAATTCCATTAAGAATCAGTCACAAATTAGAGTCTACTGCAGCAATTCCTAACTGAAACACAAGCTATTTCACTGCCTTCTGTTCAATGATAAAGGTGAACTACTTTACTATTATGTTTCTGAATACTGTACCACGATATCACGTAACAAGTTAGCACACAGCCCAAAGGTGCATCTGATCCATTAAGATCTACTGCATCTACTGTGGTGGTCAGTCCTGAAAACCAGTGAATGCTATTTATGTTCTGTCAAACCAAAAGGAAGAATAATATTAGTGCAGGTATAGTATTTTTATCATTACAATACCTGCATCTTCTCAGTCATTTGGAGATGAGTTAAAGGTTGTCTATTGGAAATAGCCAGTTTGGATAGATGGGATTTTTTAGTAATCAAGTACAGGAAATTTCATGTACATGAAAACTGTACATATGTTGATATTGTTTCATATCCTAGTTTCTCTTTTAGCAAATATTTGCCAGATCTAAACCATGACATTCCCATATCAAAGTAAATATTTATACAAAAAAGAATGATGCCATCAAAATCAATCACATGCATGATTTAGGGTGCATACAGGCATACATGCATATATGCACATAAAAGTATCTGAACAGCATAAAAAGATTGTAAAAAATCTCTTTATAAAATCCAAATTTCCAGTAATGTGAAAAGGAAATTTCTCTCAGATTAGTCATTTAAAAGTACTCACCCTGTAATGGGTAGACAGATATTGCTTTTAGGGTTTGATTAAACTTCATGTCATTCTAATCTAGCATGACATCAACTTTAAATGTAGGAAACAGCATTCAAACCTGGCATTCACTATGAGATATTTGAAATATTTTAAGATATGGTTCTCCCCTAAGACTTCATGGCAATTGTACGTTCAAGTCATCAGATCATCACAGCCAGTTATACTACAATCAAGATATTTTTTATCTGATTTTATTATCATTATTTCAAGAATTATTTTGATCCTGAACTAAAAATCAAGTGGTCCTTCACTCTGTGTCAGACAAAACTCAAAATCAACTGTAAATACAGGTGAGATCATTTAGGAAGCAAAATCTGTGGGTAGTAGCCAGAACACTGCATTTAACATAATTTTCATATAAGCCAAATTATATGATTATGAATCTTTTCAGAAAACTGAAATTAATTTCAGAACCAACTTCCGAATTCATAGTAGACACATAAAGAAGAGCATAAAATGTACATTAGTAGAAAAAGAGCACACCATTTGCCTTGAGAGTCGGATTAAGTAAAATGGGTCTTAAATGTTGTTAAATTTGGGAATGTTTCAAAAGAGAGTATGCACGAGCTAGTCTATTGAGTAACTGAAACCTCTGTGCATGAGTTTCATAAAGCAAAAAATATATCATACAAAGATGTTGATAAATACATGTGGTAATAAAATTTCAGTTGAATTTTCTTCATTGTAGAAGAGCTACAACTGATATATTCTTTTATATTCCTTTTTGGTTTGCTGGCATTACTTTTTAAAAGTGATTTCAATCTGCATAGTCATAGCAAAATCAAATGAGACTGTTCAGTTTCCAGGAATTTTCTTTAAAAACAGTAAGCTGTGAATAATGGTGTTTGCATCTACAGTGGTGCTAGCAGATACCAAGTAATTATATACAAACACCTAAAAGGTAATGTTTATGCAATGTAAAAATGTTACTGGATAAACAGAACACTCTTCCTACAAAATTATTCATGTCTTTTGTTTTCTTTGAGGGTTGATAGGTAGCAGGGGAGGGAGAAATGCTACTAAAAATTCTGCTGCTTCCTATCTGAATATAATTTACTCTTATTAAGCCATTCCAAAATTACACTAATTTATCATAAGCAGAAGTCATCCCTGCATGTATATTATTCCAGAGAGCTTGTAATTCCATATACGTCTGGAGCATGTATTTTCGTTCTTGAATAATTAAACATCCTAACTCTTTGATTGGAGAAAACAGTATCATAAAGGGAAGGGAAGAAGGGGAACAGGCTTTTCTAAAACCAAGAAAACTACTAATTGGCAAAGGAAAATGTAAGGCTGTTCAGAATCGTAAACGTTAAAAGTATTTAGACATAGGATTTGGGATTTGAATATTTTATTCTGCTTAATCAAAACCGTATTTTTTCTAGCTATCTGGGGATTTGTTCCTGACATGACAGTCTTGAGCCTGCTGAATGGTACATATGTCCATATATAATAAAAAAACACTTTATATAAATCCCAATGCAGAATGTGAATACTTAATTCAAAAGAACCATTGCTATCACCTGCATAATAAGTATCAGTCTATAGTAAAATCCCTGATGCCTTTTTTTTTTTTTTTTAAATCAAGGAAATGCAATCTGAACATCATGTCAGAACTAATGGCAACACACTCATATTATTAGTTTTAAGATCAGCTGCAAGCCTTAAGCAATGCAATTCTACTCAGCTCTCCATTATCTGTTTTTTTGTTTTGTTTTTTTTTTTAATAATCAAAATTAGCTGGCAGCAGTCACACTATCATTGACAATTGTTGAAAATAAATCAAATTAGGATAGATTATTTAATTAATGAATTAATTCTAACTGATTTCAATGTGATATTGTCCTGAGATCTGCCAACTCATCGAAGGACTGTTTATTAGAAATGCCATGGACGCAGAAACAATAAATGAATCATACTAGTAAATCAAACTGCAGTAGCTCTACAATAAAAGACTGGTGTTTGGGAAAGTAACACTTAGAACACTGCCAAATCTTTTTTTCAGGAACATCTCAAATTTAAAAAAATAAAATAAAATAAAAATGTAACAAACAACTTTTTAACAAAATCTATAGGATGCTCCAACTTGAGGAAATGGTCACTAATGGCGGAATAAGTAAAAAATACTCTCATTGAAGTAATGCTGGTTCTTCAACACGTAGCAGTAGTCAATCCTGTTGTAGGTGTACATACATTTTGCATGCACGAACTCTCAAACTTTGCCCATTAGGGCTGTTCATACACACTGCAAATATTTATGCTTCTTTTTTTCTTGAATGCACGCAAACTCAGCTATGAAAAAAAAAGATGCTGTGAATTCTGAGGAGAGGTGGTAGAGTCAAAGATGTACCAGACAGCACTCATGACCACAGCATCCTTCCTTCTATCATGCAACTAATTTGGAGAATTTGCTGGCTTTACCATACCTAAAATTAAGGTATGGGGTTTTGGATATGAGTTTTTCACAACTTTTCAGGATCCAGCTGCCCTGCTTGAAAGAAATCAATCTTGGGTCCCCTACTGAACGAGGGGGGTGTCCTGGTAACGGGGGACGCTGAGAAGGCGGAGATACTGAATGCCTTCTTTGCTTTGGTCTTTGCTTCAGAGACAACCCCCCGCCCCAATCCCCAGGACTCCTGGACCCTGGAGGGAGGAGAAAGAGTCTGGGAAGTGGAGATCTCCCCCCTGGTTGATGAGGGAGTGGTTCGGGAGCGTCTGAGTGGGATCAATGCATGCAAATCCATGGGTCCCAATGGGATGCATCCACGTGTGCTGAGGGAGTTAGTGGAGGTGATTGCCGAACCACTCTCTATCATCTTTGAAAGTTCCTCGAGAACAGGAGAGGTGCCTGAAGACTGGAGGATATCCAATGTCACTCCAGTCTTCAAGAAGGGCAAGAAGGAGGATCTGGGAAACTACAGGCCAGTCAGTCTCACCTCTGTCCCTGGAAAGGTGTCGGAACAGCTTGTTCTGGATGCCATCTCCAAGCAATTGGAAGAAGGTTATGAGAAGTAGTCAGCATGGATTCACCAAGGGGAAACCGTGCTCGACCAACCTCGTAGCCTTCTATGAAGGCATCACCAGCTGGGTAGACAGGAGGAGAGCAGTGGATGTCATCTACCTTGACTTCAGCAAGGCTTTTGATACTGTCTCCCACGACATCCTGCTAACAAAGCTGAGAAAGTGTGGGATAGACAAGTGGACAGTAAGGTGGGTTGAGAACTGGCTGACTGGCCGAGGTCAGAGGGTGGTGATAAGTGGCACAGAGTCTAGCTGGAGACCTGTGACTAGTGGTGTTCCCCAGGGGTCGGTGCTGGGGCCAGTCCTGTTCAACATCTTAATCGACAACCTTGATGAGGGAAGAGTGTCCACCCTCAGCAAGTACGCCGATGATACAAAGCTGGGAGGAGTGGCCAACATGCCAGAAGGCTGTGCTGCCATGCAGCGAGACTTGGACAGGCTGGAGAGCTGAGCAGGAAGTAACCAAATGAGATTTAACAAGAGCAAGTGTAGAGTCCTGCACCTGGGAAGGAACAACCACATGTATGAATACAGGCTGGGGAATGACCTGCTGGAGAGGAGCTGTGTGGAGAAGGACCTGGGGGTCCTGGTGGATGACAGGTTGGCCATGAGCCAGCAGTGTGCCCTGGTGGCCAAGAGGGCCAATGGGATCCTGGCGTGCATTAAAAGGAACGTGGCCAGCAGGTCAAGGGAGGTGATCCTCCCCCTCTACCCTGCCCTGGTCAGGCCTCACCTGGAGTACTGTGTCCAGTTCTGGGCTCCCCGGTACAAACAAAGACAGGGATCTCCTGGAAAGAGTCCAGCGGAGGGCCACAAAGATGATTTGAGGCCTGGAGCATCTTCCCTGTGAGGAAAGGCTGAGAGACCTGGGTCTGTTCAGCCTCGGGAAGAGAAGACTGAGAGGGGATCTTAATGTTAACAAATATCTTAAGTGTGGGAGACAGTGGGATTTGGCCGACCTCTTTTCAGTGGTTTGTTGGAACAGGGTAAGGGGCAATGGCCACAAAATGGAGCACAGGAAGTTCCGCACCACCATGCGAAAGAACTTCTTCACGGTGAGGGTGATGGAGCACTGGAACAGGCTGCCCAGGGGGGTTGTGGAGTCTCCTTCTCTGGAGATATTTAAGGCCCGTCTGGACGCCTACCTGGGCAACCTGCTCTAGGGAACCTGCTTTGGCAGGGGGGTTGGACCCGATGATCTCTTGAGGTCCCTTCCAACCCCTACAATTCTGTGATTCTGTGATATCTATATAATGGTTCTGCTGTAACTGCTCAAAGATCATCCATTTTAATGGCTGAGTTGATAACTAACAAAAGGATCCTTTTATATCATACTTTGGATGAGAAGGTGCAGAAGAATTGCTGGAGTTAGATATCATTTTAACATCAAATTAGGAAGGCAAGGGAGAAGGGTAGATCATGGACCATCCAGAAACAAACAACCAAACAGGCTGAGCACTGAAACTGTTGCTACCCTTATTCCATTTTGCTGATATAGTTGTTGCAGGAAAAGGGTAGTGCCTGCTCCATTTTTTTTTTTTATATTCTCACATGGAAGCACTAGCTACATGTGCATGTCAAATATACAAACAATTTTGAATTTCTAGACAAGGCATGCACATTGTCAAAAATGACATACTTAAGTAGATAGAATAAATGCAGAAATAAGGAAACAATTACATTTATCTGTGAAATACATATGCTACCTTGCTTGGAGGAAACAAGTAGGAAAAAGTAATTTTTTTCTGAAAAAATGAAAAGCAGTAATAGTGAAAGAAAATGAAATAACAGTAGACAAGAAACTGGACATGAATTTCCCATAAAATACATCAAAGAAAAATTGGCTGCTATATTTCTTATGTACTTATAAAGTTATCTTTAAAGCACACCTTCATTCAGTACAGAATTTTCTGCCCATTTATTGTCTTTCCTAATTTTACCTTACACAAATACAATTTACTGTAATGTTATCCTCTAAGAATGGAGATCTTCATGGAATATGTACAAATCTAGGTAAATAACTGAAGATTTGGGGATTTTTGCTTTGTAAGAAAATTTTCACTTCTTTCATCTCTGAGTATTCTGCTATCCTCTTCTGCTATATTCTAGACTTTGAAGGGTTATTTGAAAATCTTAGTTTCCCCATCACTTTTCTCTTCACTAACAAGAGGCTATTTTTTTCATCTGATATCCCAGAAAGCCCTTGGCTCTTGTAAAATCTCAATACAAACCCATACTGCCTTTGAATAATGGCACCATTATGTAAGATTATTTATTCAGCAATGAATTTGGAGATCAAGAATACAGTCTTATGATCATGATGATTAATAAAATTGTAAAGGGGTAAATGTAATTTGTACTTGAACAAATATTACCTTGCCTGCACTATTTGATGAGCCCTGTTAATAAGATATAAAGCAGCCAATTTTCCCAGACTGGCTTTAAGTGAAAGGTACCCTTTCATCCACTTTTGTAAATTTGTGTCTGTAATCTTTCCCTCTACTTTTCTTCATTTCCTGAAATAAATATATGGCTAGAAGGAGGGGGGAAAAAAAAAAGTGCCTATCCTGAAAGGCATTTCTACCGTAATAAGACCACACTAATCAGTGGAATGAATTAACATTTATTCTTAAAATAGGCAATGGCTCAGGAAAAGAATTACAAATGTTTGATCAAATCACATTGCTCATAGCACTTTATAAAGGCATATTCATATGCATAACCATGAAAAGTTTATACTTTTACATTACAATCTGGGAAAGAAATGGCACAGTTGTTCATTATTATTTTGTAGATTTATTCTGTTGGCAATGCATTTTGGAAGAGTTAACTAGCTGACAGATATTTGGCCTATAAAAAATGAAAAATATCCCTTACCTCCTTGCATGCATAGCTTTTGTGAATGCACTGAATTCTATTGAATAAGGACTGATGGTTTTCAGGATTCCATTTGTGTCCTAAATTGCTAAAAATCAGTCTTAATTTCAAAAATGCTACTTCATGCCATTTAAATCCTGCTGTATATCCACAAACTGGAAACCTTTATAGATTTTCTGTTCTAGGTTATGCACACACTTTTCTGAAATGTAATTTGTCCTCCACCCAAAACAGATGAGTACAGACCAACATGTGAGGCCTCCTTAAACTACAAGAGATTTCATTCATGTTATTTCAACTGTCCCAGTATAGACTGAAACTAAACCTCAAATTCAGTATCATTTACTGAGAAGAAAACTTTTACCTGAACCAAAATTCCAGATTTACAAAGAAAAAGATGCCTGCTTTAACTTTTAGTTCCTGCAAAAATGTCTGCAATTTGAAGTTCAGGTTTAATGACAGATTATAATTACAGTTCAACTTTAAATCATTTGGTCACAAGCCATACAAAGAGCCATTCTGAAGGTTTTATTTATGACATAGCTAAAGAACACTTCTTTTTAAGCTATTCTCAGGACTTCAGGAAAGAAATTTAATTCATGACTCCAAAATCCCTCCAAATGAAGGAAATCAAAGTCACAGTTCTAATTGCAACTTTTCATTAAGTTGTCAGACAGCATTATTAGTACTGTTGAACTTGGTAGGTTTTTTTGTTTTTTGTTTTTTTTTTTTAGGAAAGATGTCTTCCTTTTTTTCTTCCATCCACAAGTTCCTCCATTCCCAGTACCTTCTATGCAATTCTCTTAGTCTGCACTTATACTGCAGCCTTGCTGCTTATTGTATCACTAACCTCCTCTGTGTCTGGAGCACCAACAGCTCATCAATCCCCACCTCCCTCCCCTCTTGAGAGAAGGCTCCAGGCTGACTCAGAAGAAAGCAGTCAGGACAAGTAATAACAGGCAGCCTGCCTCCTACCTACGTCCACCAGTGCCTGTTTCAGCATAATATACCATACAACACCTTGGCAGAATTAAATAAACAAAACATAACCCCAACCACACTCACCAGCCTTTCATGCAGGTTTGTGTCAGGCCTTCCCAGCACTCATCAGCCAGAAAAATTAGTATTATTTCAGAATTCTATTTTACAAGTCGGAAAGAGTATGCTGAGTAACAATCCAACAGAAGGACCCAGACTTCCCTGTTCTTCACTGCTAAATACAAAGGAGGAATCTGAATTATCTCACTGGGTTGGGCATCTCTATTAAACATCTTGCAGAGCGCATCCAAAAGTTCTTTTCAAATGACTATGAAGCTAATCACTATAGTATGCATTTCACTGCAATCTGTTGCCTTAATCAGTTTCTTCTCCTAAAAATGCTTAAATATTATTTTAAGCACCTGGGTCTCAGTTATTCCATCTGGCTCAACACATTCGTGTGAAAACAAAGTTACATCTAAATCACCTAAAAGATTGTGTGATGCTATGTCCTAGGTGAAGAACCAAAGCGTACATAAAGTGCCTGGCTTCCACAAGAAATGTCATTCAAAGCCAGGGAATTCACTTTAAAAGCATCATGGTAGATGGAATGAACAGCCCAACATCGGTAAAAAACTTGTTCCTTCTTCTTTCAACACATGAGACTAATATAGATTTTGCATAAAATATTTTTAGAGCTTTTAAAGAGGATAGTTTGTACTGGAAGATGTCATATTTGAGCTTGTTTGTCATCATGGCAATAAAACCCAGAAGAAAAAAGAAAAAAAAAAAAGACATACAATTAAAAATTCAAAGACATAGACATACAAATAAAAATTCCTATTGTAGGGAAGGAATAAAGAGAAGATTGTTGCTGTTATTCTTGGATGTGCTTACATTCAGTGCTGTTAAGCCGTCATGTAAAGAATCCAGTCTGCAGTCTTCATGTTTTCAGCTATTTATCTACAAATCATGAAAAAGCTTTGTTATCAGAAAAGCTGAAGAGAGAACAAATCTCCCTCAAATATGTTCCTAAATACTCCATGAGTTGTAAACCCGAGGCAGGTGTGGTCCTATATATAAATGGGGAGAGATCAAAGAGCTCTGACGCACTGCTGGATCAAAGCTCCTTCTTCACACCTTTCTTTCCAGGTAACATCCCAAAGGCAAAAATGCTCATGGACTTCATCATGATGAACACCACAGCAAGGTGTTAGAACCAGCCCTTTTTCCATCAAATGAAATCTGTAAAAATCTTATGTAATTTCTGAGAATTATTAAATTATTTCAGTTTAATAATAGGGGAGCTACAGCATTTATCAGTGATATGCCTTTGGCTTAAACTAACACAACTTCAGACCATAGGACATATAGTAAAAATAATAATTCCAGAAAATACAAGGCCCTACAAAAAAAGACAACCCAGGCCATTCACAAAAACTGATACCATGCCCATACAATACTAGCCATACAGTTTGCAGTGCTGTTTCCACATTTCATTGGAAGTATTCTATCATTTAGTCATTATGCGTATTTTTTCCTTCTGTTCCAAGGGAGCCATGAGATCTGCTCATCAATTTATTCTATCTGATTATTTAGGACTGGAACCTTTACCATATATCCTGCATGTAATTACAACCCTTAGGAATATGCTCATTTTAATTTGTATAGTCTTAACACTAAAAATAAAACTAGAGTAAATTTCAAAAAAGTTTCATCTTATTTTATATTTCAGGACTGGCATTTTATACTTCTAGATATGCGTGGATTTACTTTTATCTTTATGCAGGCTACAAATATTATTTTCTGTATTTAAGTGTCATAGTTCTACTTGCATGTCAAGTATCTTATACTTAAATATTGAACCCCATTCTTTTATGGTTTTCCTTAGTTCCAAGATAGATTTTGAAAACTTTGACATGCACAATAAAATCCTATCCACATATAGGAAAATTTTGTTTGACTATAGTTGTACAATGACGCCACTATAGGCAACTTTACAGGTTACGTATCTGCAATAGATTTGGGTAAGTAATGAAATTTAAGAACAGTTAGGCGTATTAAAGCTGTCTTGATGTATCTGACCGGTAATACCTTTGTAGGGAAACTTCTATGCCACATGGACCAGTTGACAGAGCATTTTTTCATAGATGTTTAACCTCTGAGCAAGCCAAATATTCACTACAAAAACAATCACCATGTCTGACTAACAGAAAAATTCCCTCATTCTTTCCCTTCAAGGCAGCTGTTGTCTTTCATAAAAGAAGCAGCAGCTGTAGCTGGAAAGATTCTTCATAGCCTGAAGAACTGAAGATGATAGCCTGATATTGTTTCTCTACTTCATTTGCACCTCTCCCAGCAGGTGTTATCTCCTTTTCATTTCTAACTTTAGAGATTCTCTACAATTTCTGGCAGTCAGACCCAAGCATGCTCACACACAAGTTCTTCTCTTTACTGCCCTTCAGAAATTCATTTTTTTCCCCAACTGTCCTTTCTGCCAATCCCCAGTCCCAAAACTTACCAAATCTGTAACTTTGCATTATGAAAAAGAAAAAATAGTGTGTATGTAAAAAGAACAGAAAAGCTCTATAATTCTCCCTGTTTTCATAAGAAATGCAATACTGCAAACACATAATACAAAGGAATGAGCTCTGCGTTGCCAAGTTATTATATATTTTATTGTTAAATCTACTCACAATGGCAGTCTGACGTGAAAGAAGTGAGATAAGAATAAGTTGGTTTTTTTTTTAATGTTATATATAATATTGAAGTTTGCTATAAATGGCAAAACAAACTATATTATTCACAGTATAATTACTACATTTTTCTGTGTACATACAAATATGACTGGGACAAAACTAAATCAATAAGCCTGTGCTGAACATCCAGATATCCTTTTGAGCAAATAAACCATAGCTGCATATTTTTTTGATCCCAAAATACTCTTCACAAAAGATACTAGAACGTAGTGTATCACTTCAGCTTGGCCATTGCTTGTCCACAAAGAACATCTTCAATTCCCATGTTACTTCTTTAGAAAAGGTTGGTTTTGTTGCATTTTTGGAAGACTTATTCCAGAATCATTGAAGCAACTAAATTCCAAACCACTTGACAATTCTGTCATAGAAAGAAGATACTTTATATTTTTCTGTACATATATTTATTGCCGTATACTGGATAAACTACATTTCTGAGATTAACCTTGGGTACTAAATGCTAACATCTATATCATACGATGGCAGAAAACACTGCAAAATACCTTGGAGTTTATTTAGATATTTTACTGCCCTGGAATTCATACAAGTTCCTCATATAATTTCTTCTCATTTATAATTTAAGATTCCTGGTTAACAAACAAAATACAATTGAGCTTTGTGGGTAGCATGGTTTTTAGACTGACTGATTTTAAGTACTCGTTCCCCTACTAAGTCATTTCAGTTACAGAGCAAATTTATCTCTTTTCAAAGCAACCCACTATTAAAATAACAACAAAAACTAGACCAAATAGCTACATATGCTTTGCAAAGATTTTCCTTACTTAAGGTGACTGCATTTCACGAGAGAAACTTACAACGCAAAAAGAGACACATGGCTGTCAAACCACCAGCAACTTGAGTGCCACACTAATATTCTTACAGGTTATAAAGATAATCAAAAGATTTTAGCGATTGGTAAAATGCGTAACAAGTGACTTTCTCAATCAGTCCATCTTTCAGCTGCTATTGTTTCTTCTCTAGAAATATTATCACATTTATACATTGCGATATAATGCCTGAGGATTTTTTACAGTTGGAAGTTCATTTACCCCTTAACTAATTACATAATTGGATGCAAAAGTGAATTGTAAACCTGAAATATATTGAAATGTTCTTAGCAGAATAGAGCTATTTTCAGTTCCTTTTGTTCAATACAAGTCATAAGAAAAATGCTTCATTCTCTTAGGATATGGTAAAGCTAACTGAAGAGCTAGCCTTTTCTGAACACTGTTTTGTGGCTTCCCTCTCACCTCCCGCTCAAAAAGTAAACTTTATCCCAGAGGAATAATCTGGAATCCTTCAACCTTTTTTTAATCACAGTTCTTACTCTGTTCTTTGTCACTGTCATATCCACAAGGTCAGCAGTATTATGTTTTTTACCTAAACTGTGTGTACCTTCATCTATTTACAAGGCTTCGCAGTGCTTAAACCACTCTATTATGAAACTGCAGCTTTGGTGAAAAATTATGAATATGCTAAAGCTCATCACAGTGCCTGTTCAGCAATGAATTATGTTTCTTTTCTTTGGGGACTTCCTTGTAAAAACAATAGCTCTGGGTATTGCTCCTACTGAAGAGTTCATCATATTCTTGTCTTTGATTTCTTGTTTTCCATCTTTTGTTATCTACAAAAGGCAAAGCAAATTTTTATTCTAACTGATTTCTCTGTTTTGTCAGAAAGGTTGATTCACTTGAGGCAAAAACAGACAAAGTTTGGTTGTCTTTTTCCACTGTAGAAGCCTGCTGAAGTCAAAGTCTGAAGCAGATTTATTTATTTATTTTTGTAAAGCTTCTACAAGTCCTGGTTTCTGAGTGCATAAATTCAGGTTTCAAACTGTAGTCTTGTGTTTATTTGGAAAAAAAAAAATATATATATATATATACCTTCAAAAAATTCTAAGTGACTCAACAATTAAATTTCTAAAGGTCTAAAGAGCAAACTGTGGGCATATTTAATTAACAAGATGTTTAGTAAATTTTCTGAATTAAATTTTAAAAGAACTTTACTGCCCCAGTCTAGGCCAAAGCAATCAAAAGGAATCTGATACCAAAGACATTACTGTATCCTCTTCTCAATGAAACAGCTTCACTAAGTAGCACTGCGCTCATTTATATAGGCTTAACACTCAGTGAAACAGAAAGATTTCAAACTTTAGACTCAGAACCAGACCATTACTGGCAGGCTAAATCATTTAAAGACAGATCATAAACCCTTTACATATATTGATGAGAAGCAGTCCTAGCTTGTTAAATATTTAATATCTTAAAGAATTAAATGAATGGGAGAAAAAAACGGGAAAAAATAGGAAAGGTAAGGGGAAGGATGAGGTTAGAAGAAAAAGATTAGGGTGATAAATAGAAAATCATGAAGAAAAGACTGACAATGAGGTGATAAACACTGAAACATAGAAAGAATGACCAGAACATTGAAGAACAGAGATGATATCATTTATGCAAAGCAAGAATATGAGGCAGAAGTAATGAGATTAAAATATTGTATTTCACCAGAATTCAGCATAGTATCATAAATCAAAGAATGAAGCAGAATCAGAAATTAAGCATATCGAAAAGATTCATGCAGAATGCAAAGTTTTCTCATACTCTTAAATAAAATTTTCATACATTCATATAAAGCATAAATAAAAATAAAGGAATATAGGAGCCCAAAACCTAATTATTATGTCTTTGCATCAGAATTGCTATTATATCAGTTTCATAAAGGCAAATGGTATCCAAATGCAGACAGCACTTTGATTTAACTGAGTATACACAACATGAAGAGATTTGTCATTCTAGGTGATCTCAACTGTCTTTTGAGTACCAGACTTTGCTTTTAATTAATCTTTGAAAAATTAAAAAATATAATGTCAGAACTATACTTGACTATTCAGTGTTTAAAACATTTATTAATTTATTGATCCACACTATATTTACACCTCTGCTTTCAAACTAAAGAATCATTAAACTTTTATGTGAAAAACAGTTCATTTCTCTGACAATGTCTATTGCCTAATCTTTCCCTTACTAATTGCACTTTTTTCCCCTAATGCTGTATTGGGTTTACATGGCAAGGTTTTGGCAGCAGGGGGCTGTAGGGGTGGCCTGCATGAGTAGAGCCCAGCGTCTTCTCCATGTCAGATCAGAGCCAGCTCCAGACGGCTCCAAAAGGGACCCACTGCTGGCCAGAGCTGAGCCAGGGAGCAACGCTGGTTGGGCCGCTGGGACAGCAGATTTAAGGAAAACCTGCTGGGATTTAAAGAAAAGAGCAGCTGAGAGAGCAAGGAGTGAGAACCATCTCTGCAGACCCCAAGGTCAGTGCAGAAGGAGGGCAGGAGGTGCTCCAGGCATGCAGCAGAAGTTCCCCTGCGGCCTGTGGAGAGGCCCCTGGTGGAGCAGGCTGTCCCCCTGCAGCCCATGGGTCCCACACGGAGCAGATCTCCACGCTGCAGCCCGTGGAGGAGCCCCCGGTGGAGCAGGTGGATGTGGCCTGGAGGAGGCTGCGGCCCATGGAGAGCCCCCGCAGGAGCAGGCCCCGGGCCGGAGCTGCAGCCCGTGGAGAGGAGCCCACGCAGGAGCAGGGGGTCTAGGGGGAGCTGCTGCCTGTGGGGGACCGAGGTTGAAGCAGTGTGCTCCTGATGGATGGACCCTGTGGTACGGACCCGTGTTTGGAGCAGTTCTTGAAGAGTTGCTCCCTGTGGGAAGCCCGCACAGTATCAGTTCACAAAGGACGACAACCCATAGGAGGGACCCCGCGTGGAGCGGGAGCAGAGTGTGAAACCCATCAGTGTGAAACCATCACAGATGCAAACAGAAACTGGTTTTGATTTGTCATCCAACACTTCCATTAGTATTCATAATACTCTATTTGCGTTTTTCATCACTGCTAACAGTGAAAAAAAGATTTTGGACTACAGTCTATGGTGGTTTCTCTATTTCTTTTCTAAGTAATAAAAGCCATCAACATGCAAAGTTGGACTTTTTTTATCTGTGAACTTTAAAATGAAGTTAATAAAACTGAATTTCACCTGTTATTTGGTTTATCCAGAGGTGGTATCACCTCTTTCTATAAGATTGTTTCAACTCTAAATTTTAGATCATTTATGAATATATTCAACTTCAAGATTTCCTTTGCAACACGCAGATCTCCTTCATCTCTTGTGGAAAGGGACCACATGTTATTACCATCTTTATCACCTATCTATAGTTTTATATCATGTTATTCATAAAAAAAAAGCTACAGTGAAATATGCTCTCTTGTGGAAAAGAGGTTGACATAGGATAAGAGAAAACTACAAGGCTTGCTGGGTAAAACTAATTGAAAAAAATCATATACCTATTATTAAACAGTATTATCCATATCTAACTGACTTCCAACGGCAATATCAGATTTGTGATTCACAATTTGCTGACTCCTCCCAAACAGATTATTACACATTTGGTCAAAGAGGTTATTCTTCACTAGAATTTCTATTTATCCTGTGCAGTATCAGTATTTATCCTGTATCAGTCTTACCAAGTACAATCTACTGTCACTGTTTTATTAATATTCACAATTTTGTTCTAAAATCTTCTTAAATTCACATGAGATCTTCCTCAGTTAGAATTATCTCTCTGCTCTGAAAATGTTTTGAAACTCGTTGTGGTAAACAATGACCAAAGAGATGTATCAATTCTACCATGGTCTTAAATGCCTTTTTGCACCACGGTCATACTTTTCTGTCTAGAATGTGTTTGAAGAAACCTCTATTTTTAGCTTTTATGCCTCTAACAGCATACTCTTCAGTGTGCCCCATACCACCCCCAACATGATCATACACCTTTTGGAAGTTTGTGTCTTTCTTATTTCTTTTGTTTAGACATGACACCTACATTTTGAAGAGTATCTATTTTGTTACATTCCTCCTAAGAATACATTTTGCTGTCCCAGAATGGCTCTCTAATTAAGTGCTTTGTGCTTTTGAAAAAATTTTGCCTTTTCATCACAGTTAGGTAACATTTACCCACACTGGAGTTTATTAAAAAGTGCCTGTGTTTTTATTTGCATAGCTTCCCTGTACTTCCATAACCATTTGTAACAGCTGACATACTCTTGATCAATAACAGTTGTGCCCTCTTCTTACATATGTACAGATTTTAAATCCATTAGAAAAGAAGCAGCATAAGTATATAGTTTAGCTTTTGCCCCTTTTATAGTATCACTCCTGTACAACCTTCTCTGTCATTCCTATGTAACTTGTACAACTCTAGTATCGCAGAAGGTTGAATGGTGCAGAACTATTCCCAAATCACAAAAGTATGTGATTACTACAGGAGAAAATCCAAACCCCAAAGACACAACATAAACCTAGTACCTGAATAAGTCATTTCTACTACCAGGTCTGTAGAGTCAGAAGACAGCATCTGCTTTTTCTTTTCACTTTTTTGGTTTCTTATTCAGATCCTGAATGACTATGAGAAACATAACAATTGTCTTCCTCATCTTTACCCAAATGTTTATACTATATACTTAAATTCTTGATGTTAAACAAAACTTGTATAAAAAAAGAAAAAATAGAATGTAAGCATTTTTCCACTGTAAAAGCAATGGTTTGTAAATATGAAATTATTATTTTACTGTTTTATAAAGTTTCTTAAATTATTATTAGATTATGTGCCATAACTTCAGTTTGGATTTATTTCTCAAAGTGTTGAAGAGCAGGGGTGGGTTTTTTCCTAATGATCTATTCTTATATCCTCAACTTTAAGGTATTTCATCTGCGTTCCTATGACAGCTAACATAATAATTCAGAGTTCAAATTCAAATATTTTACTTAAAGCATTTAAGGAAATATAAAGTATACTTAAATACTCACAACTCCCCCAGTAATACACTTAACTCAGAGTGTAAGAGAAAGCTATCAATTACACAACATTATAAGCTTACCAGCAAGTCTGGGGTCTTAATGTCAATATTACAGAAAAACTGAATGCATGAGTTACTATTGTGAGATAAACACAATTTGGGTAGGTCTTTGCATGCTGTCTCCTAATGAAAATTCAATAGGTTGTCTACCCATTTCAAGATGGGTGATATGCACGATATTACATTGAATACCCTATTAAAAGAAGTCATGTTACAAAGAGCTGTTCTTGACAAACTTCCCACACACAATGGAATTTCACAAATCCTCAAAGTGCCAAGATATTGAGAGCAATGGTAAAATGCTCATCAAATTACCTGTACACTTTTGTTCTCATTCCCAGCCCTCGTGGCTACAGAAACTACCTGTTCTCTGCCCTCTGATTTGTACCAGAGCAAACGTAACCTATTAGGAATACATTATAGCATTATGATGTGTTAAAAAGATTGTCTTGTTTTCTGATGATAACAGATAAACAGCCAGGCTGCTAGGCCCAAAGAAGTGCTTAGGTTGAGAAAGGGCTCCAGCACAGATGAGGAATAAAATTGAACTTAATAGCAGCTGCAGAGCTTTTTTATAGAGTACCAGTTCTGGTAAACACATGGAATTCTTTACCTTAGCCAGAGAAATGTTTTAGCCTAATGTTTTTATGAAACTCTTTTCATTTTTAAAAAAAGGTTTACAGAATTCATCTCTCTCCAGGACATCCTGCTTAAACCTCTGTGAAATTTAGTGGTTTCACTGGCAGAGAGCCATTTGTTTATGAGCTTTTTATCCATCTGTATACAGATGGATTTACTGTAAAACATATTTGCTTTGGTCCTTTAAGAAAAAGCCAATATTCTATGAAAGACACAGACTAAAACATGCTCCCTGGTGTGGATGTGATGTAAGTATTACAGGCTTGATTAAAAACCACATTTAAACCCCGAAATAAAAACACACTGGTACAAACTAAAGCTGAGTTATCTCAGAAATTCTAGCAAATCATTTTAAAAATCAAAAAAGTGAAAAATTTCATGCGTATGCAACACTGAAGACAGCAAATGATACAGATTTGAGAGTACAACCACTCCAAAACGTGAGTCAGTAGGTGACAGCTGAACACCACTGCAGGTTACATTGAACTCAGACATCCAACTTTCTTTGTCTGAATTTTGAGCTGAATCCCACTCCAATTTCATTTAGCTTCAGGTATCACTGAACCTTAGCTTTAACAAACTTAATTATTAAATTACAGAGAGAACATTGTCTGGTGCCATTTACTGCAACTTATTGTCAATCATATTTTGACTGGTGTTTAAAAACAGGACAGAAAATACACAAGGACTTAGTGATTTGGAGCCACCTTGAAAATTACTAATAGAAGCTTTATTCCCTTGTTTCAGTAAGATTTCCACTGCTTTCTGTTATTGAAGAAACAGTTAAAAATACTAATATTTCATGTTAATTGAGAACTGACCAATATTGTTTAAAGTATCAAAACTGAGACCACAATACCTTGGACAAGAGACATAAAATTCCAATATTAAAATATTTGTTTGGGTTTTGAATAAAATAACATGGCAATAACTCCACAGTAGGAACAGACTGGTCATTCTTACCTACTGTACTTATAGATTAATGTTGCCAGTTTGCTGTGGAGTGCCTGTCACTCAAAAGCCTGACCTTATGTGAGCGATGACACAACATGTGGTTTATAACAGTTTTACTGAAACTTTGCTACTGAATGTATCCTTGTTGTTTTAAGCCTTACTGCTATGACTGTGTTTATGACATTTTTTCTGTGTTGCTGGCCTAAATGCACAGCAATCATTCTTTTTTTTTCAGTCAAAAAATACATAGCGTGAGTAGTGCAAAATAAAACTGGATGTGGATGAGATTAACAAGCAGATCCAATGATGTCACATGTCAAAACTTCCTTCTTTTATTCCACGGAGTAAATAAATATAGATCCTTCCCCTTAAAAAAAAAAAAAAAAAAAAAAAAAGGAAAGAAAAGAAAGAAAAAAGGAATTTATAGAACATACTGTATCTCCACCAATGCAATTCAACCAGCAGAAAAGAAATATAATGCAAGGAAGCACTACCACAGTCTTGCTGCTTGCTTACCACATTATTTATCTTGATTTCCTTTTGTAGTTGCTGGGACATGATCCTTACATATCAGCTTGCTGTTAAATCCAGTGTATTTCCAGGCATATCTGTGAAAAAGAACAATATGTACTGTTTGCTGTTGTGTTTTTTTGTTTCTTTTGTGAAATACCAATGAATTATAGTGCAATAACAACAATATAACTAAGAATTAAGAAAATCTGGATCCCACTTCAAAACCTGACAGATTTCCACCACATTTCTAACCACAGACCATCTTTGCCCAAATCCTATGTGCCTTTGTATCAACCCAGTTCTCATCTCAGACGCATATGAGTGCCCAAGGAAGTTACCTATGTCTAAGTACAAATTACTGATATGTTGAACAAGATGTGAAAGTGAGGAGCAAGAGAACTGTGTTTTATTTTTGAAATTTATATTCACTTATTTAAACTGGCTACGCTGCTCTTTTCTATCTCCACTTCAAAAACAACCTTAATGACATTTTTCATATTAGAAAGCTATTATTGAGATGACCAAAAAAATTTTTTATTTAAAAGGGAAAAAAACAACAACAACAAAAAACAATCAGCCTCACATCAATTCAACACAACTTTTTCTTGCACCAATAAATATAAAAAAAATAAAAGAAAAATGTACGCAGAGCAGTAGTATTTCTTTGTGGCAAATATTTTATGTGTGTGTTTAACGACATGTAAGAAATACTCTCTTGATAAATGAACAGGTTCTTATTGCTCATTAGGTGTAGTAACATAATACCAGAATAATATTGGACTATACTGTACTAGCTTTTATGCTTCCTTTAAGCTTAAAATCAAACAGTGCAATTTGGAGGGTTTTCTTAGTTCAGTTCTTCACAGCTTTTTTAAAACTAATGAATATTAGGCAGAAACAAACTTGTAATATTCCTAGTTGAATGTGAGAATTACTTCGTATGACAGCCACTGGAAAATACATGCCCATCCATGAAAGTTAAATAAGACAGGACACATCTTACTATGCAACATCAAAGAATACAATCAGAGTTCAGAAAAATGCCAGCCTTACATCCTCCAGAAGATATTAGAATACGATAGCTATATTAAAAGGATATGCAGAAATATAACTTTCTCAGTGTACATTGTCTTTTCTGATATCTTATTTGGGGAAAAAAAAGAAAAAAAAAAAAGACTACTTTCTAGTGCAAGAGTTGCCTTTCTAACACTCCAGCGAACTCTTGATTTCCTTTTACATGAAGCTTATTACGTCATCTTCATTTCACCTTTTCTTTTCAAGGTAACTGACTTGTATCTCATCTGTACTGAAATCAAAAGCTTTAAGAATGGCAAAAATGATGCTGGGATCAGGAGATAGTTTGAGATTTCCAGAATCAAAATTACGTCAAATGCGAAAGAGAAATCTACAACATCTTAGTAGATTAACCTGTAAAACATGTTACATCAAAAATCTTGTACTGAAAGGATACTATATTTCAAAGTCAAGCACTCAAGCCTTCAAGAATGTTACCAGTATACTTGCTTAATTTGTTCCCACTGCAAGCACATTTTTTTATAGTCTTTAATACCTGACTAGATGACAGTTTGTGGTGTTTTTGTTTGTTTTCCAAGATTCCTGCCTTGTTCAGTGCACTGAAAGTTTCTTTATACCTTCCACATTAAATGTAATGTGTAAAGGTCTTATTTGAAGTATTTTACTTCACAGAAAACAAACAAACAAAAGAGTAATTTCTGGGTACTTGTGTTGCTTTCTTATTACATCATGAGAAATTTTCATTTAGAATACATATATTTTTACGTATATTCACATATTTTTTTAGAATCCTGAAAGAAAATATAATAATAATAAAAGAATATTAATAGTATTAACCTTGTATGCTCAAAAGATTCACAGGGTGACAAATATCTGATAATTCCAGTAGCAGACGAAATCCAATGAAAACATCAGTCAATAATTCAGTAGGGACAGAAAACCAGAAAACCTATGACAGACTATACAAAATTTTTGAAGCACTTAGTATCTTTTTTCTTTTATTTTAGTTATGAAAAAGATTCATTAGATGACTACAAATTAATATTATCAACACAGCTGAGAAACTTCTTCCCCCTGATGATCAGCTGAGGTTTTACGTTGCTCAGATAAGGGACAGATAGTTTTTTCACAATGAATTTCTAATTCTACCCTCTCTTTTTTCCCTATGTGGCTGGGGAAGCAAATCAGTCAACAAACAGAAGTAAAAGAGCTTAGAGGCATAGATTGGGCCTTTAAAGATACAGGAATTTGATCAGCGCTCATCTAACATCAGAGAGATACTGCCAGCTGAAAGGAGCTCCTCTGAAGACATACTTGGTCACCAGTATTAGTAGTAGTCAAAAAAAAAGTATTTCTCCAGATTATTCTACACTCCTTCAGACTTTTTATTAGCATAGACAGCATGGACATGTGCCTCAGAGAATGAAAGACTGAAAATTTGGACTACAGTTCAAAACATGACAGTAAAAAGCTGGAAAGGTCTGGGCAAAGGCTGGAACAGAAGGACAGGACAAAAGCTTTGCGAAAGGAGGATAGATATTTAAAAATATTGCAAAACCAGATCTTCCATTTGGGGAAGCTGTGACTATAGGCTTGAATCTGGAATATGCCTCATTCACTGATTACAGGATCTATGTTTAAAAATACTCTCTATTGCATAAGTCCTATTTGTGACTGAATCTAACTTACAAACATACAGAACAGAAGACTGATGCAACAGACAGGAATAAAGAGGTAAACACATACAATAGAATAGTGAAGGAATAGTGTAGATACTGTTTAGTTTAAAGAAAATTCTCTCAAAACAGCTGGAAGCCATAAAAAATAGTAAAAAAAAAAAATGCACTGCAAACCTATGGAGATTGTCTTAGAGCTGTTAACAGCTAAGTTTTAGAACAAACAAGAGAAACAGAAAAAGACAAATATATCAAGGAAAGGACACAAGAAATTATAAACCACTCAGTTTAACAATTTAACAGCCTCCCAGTAGGAAACTACTGAAGTAATAAAACTTCATGATTTGGGAAGAAATAGTATATTTCAAATAACATTTTGATCTTGTCTTGTGAGAATCTTACATGGACTTTACAGTGATATATTTTAAATGAAAATTCTTAAAAGCTCAGCACAGAATTAGTTATGAAAACAGTCAAAAACATTGATCAATATTCTTTGTTATATTCTTTTGTCTTGGAGGGTTGTGTCCACTAGAGTTCTGCCAGTGGGGGTCTTGTCACTACTACTATTCAAAGTATTAAAGAAAAGAATAAAGGAGTAGCAAAAATTTGCTTTTGCAGATGGACTTCACAGATCCACTTCATGGGTTTAGAAAGAAAGGATCAAAATTCATTACTATCTGAAAGACTGGATGTTGTTTTAAAGTAAGATGCAACTGTATGTAGAAGAAAGAGTAATCAGTAGTGAAGCCGATAGTATTTTTGAAAAAAAAAAGTTTGTAATGATTTACTGAAACTTAATATGAATCAAAATAATGAACAAAATCATATTTGCATACACAAAACGTAGTATCATAGACCAAATGTCTCAACAGTTATCTTTCATGAAAGATATGTCAAGACCAGAGAGGACAGACCACTGGAATAGACTGTAACATACTCAAAGTTTTTATTCTGTAATTATCTCCATTTTAAAGAGGGAAGTTTGAGAAATAGGATTCCACAAGAAGAAATGGGTACATCATACGAATGCCAGATTTAAATCTCAGTCCCACAGAGAGGGGGATCATCTTCAAAGCAGACTTGTTCAAATAAGTCATCTACAGAAACCTATCATGTCATGTCAGTTAATAACAGCTTAGTTTCAGTGAATGTTTTCACGCTACCTCATGTAAAACTTAACTAACTTTAACTAATTTTCAAAAATTAACTAGGAAAACAGAATATGAAATTGGAGAGGATTTTACATTCTTTTTTGCACCTGCAGACTTTTATACCATGATAGAATGAGAATTTTTATTTACTTATTTTACTGTGAGGGTGACAGAGCACTGGGACAAGTTGCCCAGAGAGGTTGTGGAGTCTCTTTCTTTGGAGATATTCAAAACCCACCTGGATGTGATCCTGTGTACGTGCTCTAGTTGACCCTGATTGAGCAGGGGTTTGGGACTACGTGATCCCCAGAGGTGAATCCCCAGAGGTGATCCCCTAGCAACCTCAACCATTTCGTGACTCTATGGTATTTTCATGACACAAGAAAAAAAGCACCACAGCAACATCTTCCAAAGAATTTCAATTTTCTGTTTTACAATTTGCTAAAGGACTCATCTCCCTAAAGTTCAGCAAAAGACTAAGTTACAAATAAAACATGGTTTTGTTGGAGAAACTGTTACATAATCTTAATGGAAAGTTTATGGCCAAACAACTCCTTGCAAACATGCCATTTCAGGAGCTAAAACCTGGCTACATTTGCATAATGTTCAGACTGATTAATCTCTGATGTAAGGATGAGCAAACTTAATAAAAGTAATATTGGGTGTCCAAGATTGGAGAGGAGAAGAACAAGAGAAAGAAAATTAAATGTCAATACTTGTTCATCAAATCATTATGAAAAAATTCAGCGGTACACTTTCACAGTATCTGGTAGCTATTTAAAAGCATTTTAATCAGATTTTAATGCAGCATATTGAATCAGTTTGTAATCCTTCTCCAAAATACTTCTCTATGCACCACTAAAGAGTTAAATACAATAAAGTAAGATGTATGCAATAGTTCCTCTGATTGACTTGCCTTGCTATTCTGTCTATCTTCAGATATGGCTAATTTGATAACAAAAATGCATTAAAAAAGGTCATTCAAGCAATATCTAATTTCATCTCATAGCTATTTTAACTGCTATTTAATGAAACAAAATACATTTTCCTAGGTGAATTTCCTAACACCAAACATGGTTTCTAAGTGATCTATTTCTACATGCAACCTCCAGAAAAATTTTTTGATCATTCCTTCAGAGTATTAAATTTCAAAAACACAGAACTCAGTAGTTCCCAAATGTATTTTTCAGAAGATAACATTTTAAAACTGTTTGTCTTATTTTTTTCCACAATTAAGCTGTAGGAATCTGGGAAGATCTGAGGGTTTTATGTTAATGTGAAAGGCCAAATGAAATTCATGAATTATCTTTGTTCTATCTAATGTAATGTGGCTTTTTTTCCTTTTTCCCAAATCCAGAGCATTAGTTTTAATTACTCAGAAAAGTGAATCATTGTTATGACTGATAACATATAAACATTGTATTAATTTATTTTCACTGTCCCAAAAAAGCTTTCTACACCTATTAACAGAAATTTATTCTTACAATTATAGGGTTTATTCAGTTCTTACTGAATTGTTGTTTTTCCTCTCATTAAGTAAAAAGATAGAGAAGATAGATTATGCGAGTTTGTAGGTTTTGCTAACCAAGGTTAGGAAATGTTTAGTGCTCTAATAACTATTTATATTTATGATTCATTCATTTCTAAAGATTTATTTTTGAGTAGGAATAATTAAGAGTCACATATTAAAAAAAAAAAAAAAAAAAAAAAAGCTTCCAAATTAGGAAATCTTTTTCCTGTGTAAAATAAAATATAATTTCCTATTTACTATCCAAAAATAAATAAATAAAATAAGGAAAAAAAAAACACCAGAAGGGATGTTCTGAAACGTCTTGGTTTAATTACTTTATAAAATCTGAAAATTTAACGATAAATTTAATCTCAAGTGTGTAAGTGCATTGCAAATCTTAATAAAATATTTCATCTGGTCTAGACAGAAAAGGTGCTCATTTTTCAAATCAGACCAACCATGTAGAAAAAAAAAAAAAAAAAGAAAAGAAAATTATTTATATAAAGAGGAAGATGAAAACCAGAAAATATTTAATAGATATCAACAGAATTACCCTTGCTTTACAGTCATGTAAGAGAAAAAGTACAACAATTAGTTCAACCTGGAAGATAATTCAACATTTAATTCAATAATGTTTACTCGTGCATAGTTAGCATAAACCTCTGAGTTATTTTGGGTTCCTGAAACATTCATGTTGAAGCGCGGAGTTCTTTTAGAAATCACTTTCCACTAATAAAGCAACTTAGTAAAGTAATGATGAAAGCACTGTCACAACACAATCAGAATTAGCAGCTGTGGAAGGTTCAAAACTAAATGCAAAAGTCTTTCTCAATTCATTCAAACCATCGTATATCATCTTCTAGCTTTCTACAGAAAAACAGTGCTTTTTTAGCATTGTTTTTCTCCAACCTCTCAAATGTCATGTATAATTCTCTCAACCCACTCACTCAATTTCTAATTCCTCAAATTCGTATTATTAACACTGAAATTCTTTTCTGGAAAGAGTCCTATCTGGCCATTGATTATATACATTATGGCATGTCAAACAATTCAAATTTTACATGATGAGATGCTAACCCTGACCATGAGTATGATGTCATGCATCTAAGCTTTGGGAAGCTTGTAAAAACAATAAAATGGCAGGCTAGAAACAGATCTTTAAATCTACTAGAACCTTTGAAAGCTTTTAAAAGTAAACATACTGATAGCTAACAAGCAAGGAACTGAGAATCTCCATTAGAGCTTTCGACTGAATTTATGTGATGCTTTACCTTGTTTTTAAAGGGAACTATTCTGAAGATAGCTTATGAAGCCCCAGCATCGTCACTACCAGGTGAATTAGAGAACAAAGCTTTGAAGTTCACTGTTGTTTCCCAACCCAAACGGGTATTCTGGATACAATAGAATCCAACATCAAAGGTAAACCTCTTCTGAACAGTGGGTTGGACCAGAGTTTAAACAGATTCCCTTCCAATCTCAACTGTCCTGTAATCTTAGCCTGTAACACATGCACCCCTTTTGCTACTTTGTATGTTCCTTCTTCAAATTTCCTACTGCTCCCACATTCTTCTGTTTTCTCACCAAAACCTCATACATGGAACAAACTCATCAGCTGTATCAAAACTACCAACCAAACAGTAAAGATATGATGCCTGTACCTGACAGCCTGATCAGGAAGAGTTGCACATAACAATCCTATGTGTTTCAGGCTCAGTTTGTCACTTGTTCTGAGACCATGCTCAAACGTGAACTACCTGCAATATTTCACAGGCTAGTATGTGCATAAAACATGTGGTTATGTTAGAAAGTTTTTCAAGCTGCATCAGCGTCTTCCTTGGAAACAGGCTAAAAAGAAAGACAAAGCCAGAAATTTCTCCTGCTTTTAATTGTGCAGGAGTATCAAATCAACTAGAAATGCAGAAACATAACACTACAATGTGAATTTTGTGACAAATTTGAGGACATAATTCTGAACTAAAAATCATAATTTCTTATGCTGGTTTTAATATTAAAACTGAATAAATTATATCAGAAACTATACTTATATGCATATTCATCTTTTTAGGAATATGTATAAATAGTTATTGCAAAGACCCTGTATCTTCCATAAAGAAACAGCAGAACAGAGGAATTTACAAATATTCCTATTAAAAAGTCAACTTTCAGTCACTGCATTGAATAAAATATTATTTAGTCTTTTTTAATTTTATACGTATGGTCTAGTGGTAGAAAAGTAACTGAGATTGCTTTAACATATCTGGTTACATTAATGTAAGATTACTGGAGAAGCTGTGCATTTTCTAACCCCTCATGCAGAAATGTTATGCAAATTATTTGTAAATGTGAAAGCCTTGGGAGCGAGGCTGCATTAACAGCTTCTATTACAAAGGTATCCTCAATAATTTACTACTCAGCCAAGGTTGAATTGGATATAAATTGTTTCTGTCACAACAAATTCTAAAGTAAATGCAGAGAGCACCATCTTCTGGAGTAAATGAAGCATTTACAACAGTGAAAGCAGAGCACTGATGTTCTGTTAAATAAATATTAATATATGCAACAAGCTTAGCAAATTGTTCTGTGAGCAGAGTAACCAATGAAGCATAGTTTCAAACAGACTCATGTACTGTGTCTCCCAGCACATAGTCCTTCCAGCCTTGCCAAGCTCCCTCCATGTCACTAGTGCCTGCCTTCCTCTCTTCCTCTTCCAGCATGATGCACAACTCTCTTCACAGAAGCTCCTTCAAAGAAGGGTTTTATTTCACTGGACTATAGCCATTCACACTCTGGCTAGTTCAGAGCCATGTGCATAGTCAACCAGTACACATGCTATTTGGCAAACTGGTAGCTGTTTATTGGAACAGGTAAACAGCTCTGAAAAAAAAAAAAAGTCCAAATTAAAAAACTACTGGGAGTTTAATAAGAAATTCAGGTTAATGGAGATATATTAGATTATCAGTTCAAAAACAATTGGCATAAAGCAGGTAGGATGTACCCAGTTAAAAAAAGAAAGCTGATATACCAAGTAAAAGCTTTGCAGGAAAGGACTGCGGTCCAGGACCAGCTGATCATGAGCCAGCAACAGGCTCAAGCAGCGAAAAAGCCCAATAGCACCCTGGACTGCATTAGGAGGACTGCTTCCAGCAGGTCAAGGGAGGTGATTCTTCCCTTCTCTTCAGCTTTGCTGAGACATATCTGGAGTCCTGGGTCTGTAACTGGGCTCCCCTGTACAGGATAGACATGGGCTTACTGGAGCAAGTCCAGTGTAGGGCCACAAAGATGATTAAGGGACTGGAATATCTGTTATATGAGGCAAGGCTGCAAGAGCTGGGATGGTTCAGTTTGGAGAAGAAAAAGCTCAGGGGAGTAAATACCTAACCATGAAGAGTTAAAAAAAAAAAAAAAATAATCAATCCAGGCTCGACTCAGCAGTAACCCATGATAATTTTATTTATTTATTTATTTTATTTATTTATTTATTTTTTACTGTGTGTGCGGTCAAACACTAGCACAGTTTGCCCAGAGAGGTTGTGGCATCCTTGGAGTTACTCAAAACCCACCTGGGCATGGTCCTGGGCAACATGGGCTCACTCACCCTGATTTGAGTTGGGGGGTTGGACTAGCATACTAGTTGGGATGGAGTTAACTTTCTTCATACCAGCCAGTATGGTGCTTTGTTTTAGAGCTGAAACCAAAACAGTGTTGACAACACGGATGTTTTAGCTGTTACTGAACAGTGCTTGCACAGCATCAAAGCCTTCTCTGTATCTCGCTGCCCCATCACAGAGTAGGTTAGGGATGAGCAAAATGCTGGAGGGGACACAGACAGGAGAGCTGATCGAAACTGACCAAAGGGCTACTCCATACCATATGATGTTGTGCTCAACAACAAACTTGAGGGAGCAAGTGTTTTTTGCCGAAATAGCCATTACACAGAGACTGGCTGGGCATTGGTGTGCTGGTAGGAGGTGGTGAGTGATTGATTTGGCATCACTTTTTATTTTCCTTTCTTTCTTCACCTGTTAAAATATCTTTATCTTGGCCTACAAGTTTTCCCTCTTTCACCCTTCCAATTCTCTCCCCTATCCCACTGGAGTGAATGAGCAAGTGATTGAGTTTGGGGCTTAGCTGGCCAGATGGCACCTACCCACCAAAACTAGACTATCTCCAGAGGTACCTTCTAGCCCCAGCTTTTCTGTGATTCTAAAATACCATACACAGAGCTGACTCACCAGAATCTCTCCCCGTAATACAATGCTGATTTTTCATCTCCGAAAAATAAAAATAAAAAAAAAATCCAAAAATGTGAAAATTGGTGTTCTGTGTATCTTTTTACCTCTGGCACCATTTTCTAGAGCTATGCATTACAGACAAAGCAAAGGTGAACACTGTATTCCTCCTGACCAGATGCTGAAGATCCCTGATGTAAAACTTACTTAGTATGGAAATGTGACTCAAATATTCTTTTGTCTTTAACTCTAAAGCCATACTGGCAGAAGCACAGAGTACAGGGCTTTCTAGCACAACATCAAGGTTCACAAACACATATACTCTACAATTCTCTCTCAAATTTCTAAGTTTTAATAGCAGGCATGGATTTTTCAACTCTAGACACGTTTCAGGTTTGCAAAACAAGTCAATTATTGAACCATCACTTTTCAGTATCATTTTCTTCAGATCCCCTCACACAAAATAGATACGTCTAACAGAATGACAATATTATTACAGCATTATTGTTCTGCTGAGCTGCAAACACTAAATTGGCTATGAGGTAGTCTCAGATTTATCTTCTCCATTAGAGGTCAGCAGAAGACCATCTATCTATATAGGGTCTGAACAACTCCCATTTCTTCTTGAAATTTTAGACCATTAAGCCAGCTGCAATAACAAAATGAATTTGACACTATGGGTTAGAAAAAGATAAGCCTAAAACATCACAATAACTATTGCCTATTCCACCAGGAAAACCTTCATTGCAGAATTAGTGTAGACAAATTTGATCACTTACAAAAACTGTAGAATTTGAGCAATTATTCCATGAAGACTAATGGCAACACGAACAGATGGACTCTTACAGAGTAGACATCCCTGCAAGATTGTTTTTTAAGCAGACAAAATGCAGTAGAACACTCACAGTTTTACAGCTTCTTCCTAATTTTTTTTATTTTTATTTTTTCAGAGGGAGGAGCTAGCAGCCAAGAGGCTGTACATGACTTCTTATCTCTCCTCATGTTTTCAGTACCACTGATGTTATTCCTACCTAGGAGACCTTCTAGACCAGATGACTGCAGAATTGGAGAGTTTTCAAAGCATCCCTTTCACTCTGTGTATATATACACAAAAACATACCATGTAAACACTGACAAAAAAAATAACGATACAAAATTAAGTTGATTATGAAATGGATTATAAAATTACACCTTCTATCTGGTAGCCAAGTACTCTTCCCAGGGTCTATTTTCACATTAAGCCAGTATTTATAAAAAGAAAAATGGGAATACAAAAAAAAACTTTCTAGAGAAAGTAACTTTTTTTGTACCCTAAATGTTAATATATTCTGTAAGATATGCAAAAACGAAAGGGAAACATGACTCGGTCCTGCACAGGTTTAAAATGTGACTTTTCATAGTACTTCAGGACAAGAAAAAAGGAACTTTATATTCTGGGAAAGGAAAGAATAACTGGCATTCCTTGTATTATATTCCAGGATACTGAGACTAGTCCCCCTCCTTCACTGGAACATTTCATGACATATTCATAGGATTTCATGATGCCCTCATGTATTATATTTTCTAGACAGAAGGATATAAAAATATACTAAATCTAAGTTGTAAAACCTTTCTGAAATACCAGAGTATTAGATACATTTATATTTTTTTTATTTCTTCTAAATGATGCCATATATCAATAAGACACACACAGACAAGAAAATGGATAAGTCTCATTAGAACTTTGCATGATTGGTGCAGTGAGACTCAGAAGCCTGAAACAGATCCATGTCACTAACTTTCTTATAAGGACCATACAAGAAAAAAAACATTTTTAAAACTCAATAGCCAGATTTCATTAGAGTACAAACCAGAGTACATAACTTTTTAGTTAAATCTAAAGCAGTAGACTAGATGCTATTATACTCAATCTTGTTACTGACAAAGAGGAAAAATGCCACATATATGGAAAAAAAAATAGCCTAAGATCTTAGCAACTTAACCAAAACACATCTGTGGTGTCTGGTCCAGTAATATTAATGCTGTATTACTGGAACTAACAGTTTCAATAATACGAATGCTCATAGTCCAAATGCCACAGTTAAGCCATATCAATAATACCACTGTTAAAACCACCATACAAGAAAAACTACCAGTACTTAAACTTTTTGTTAGTGCTAAGCTCTCTGTTCCAATGCCCTTCTGGATACTACTCCATCTTCCTCAAGGGAAAAAAAAAAAAAAAAAAAGAGAGAGAGAGAGAAAAAAAGAGAGAGAGAGAAAAAGAAAAAAAAATCACAGGCAAGGTCTTTGCCAGAAGGAGTTCACAGATAAGGTTTCTTCCCAGATGGAGCATATGTTGATGCTTTCTTACTCCTCAGTTTTGGGCTCACATTATGCTTATTTCTGCACATTGCCTCAGCACAGCCCATACCACCAGTGGTACCGCACAGCCCCAGCTCTAAGGATATCTTATACTATATCCTTCTCTAGTCTACTTCTGCCAGTTACCCTAACTGTGTACTATTTCAAATACACCTGAAAACTCATAGAGATAAATTCTGAGAAGCTTTAACTTTACAGAAGTTAAAGCTCCTCAGAATTTATCTCTATGAGTTTTCAGGTGTATTTTGAAAAGGAAGAACAGTGAAGTCTGTGAAACGGAAAAACAACTGAACCATCAAATTCATCTTTCCCCAGGAAAAAAAAAAACAGAGAGAGGTACTCACATAAACACATTAGGTTGTCAAATTCTCTGCCTCTATCAAGAAAAAATATTTTAATACACATAGAGAGACACATATGTACGGAGAAAAAATGAAAAATAAACTTTTATTTTAGTGGAAAAACAGGAAGTATATGTTTTCTTTTCTTGCCATCTTCTAAGGTGGAAAGCATCATACATTCCATGAGGCAAATATGAGACTGTAATTACTCTGTTTGTGACATCTCAGACTAAACAGAATTATTTTTTATATCCATTTCATTTGCTTTGTGAAACACTTGTATATGAATATAACACTTGAATATGAATGTATATGAAACGTTTGTAATGAAACATTTGTATAGTGCTGTTCTATGGTAGATTACATTCTATCACCCTCCCATATTGCTAGTCTTATTCTGACTCAAATTTCTGACTCATATTTCACATGAATGTTGCTAAAATAATTCCTATTAGAAAGAAATAAGAAAACATACAACTCCCTGCAAATCTCCTCCACTGTAACTCACCATGTTGAGGGAAAAACTCCCCCAAACCAACAAACTATGAAAAGCACACCAAGTGTAAAAGTAGTTTTCTAATGTAGTATGATACATTTACCAGCTAACCTGGTATTTTTAAAAAGCCTATAAAAATTTGTAAGAGGACTGGGCTGTCAGGTTACTAATGTGCACTGACAGAAAAGAGGCAGTGTGCCTGCATGCACAAACAAGCAGTGATTAGAAGGGATTCACTACCAAGTTTTACGTTCTGACAGAACAAAAAAAATGGTTTGTAAGTATTGCAATTATCTCTTTTCTATTTCTCATCCATGGCCTTTCCACGTGGTCAGAAAAACAGAGTAGTATTCAAAACTGCAAGTGTATAAACTGGAAGTGAGAACAGAATAGAACAAAACAAAACAGAACACTTGGAAGGGATCTTCAAAGATCATCTAGTCCAACCACCTGACCACTTCAAGACAAAACCTAAGATTTATGAGTTGTTTAGAAATTCAAATAAGCTATGAAAAGCAGCAATACTATACACCTACAAAAGTTTTATTTTAACCTTCATTTAAAAAATAGTAATAAATAAATTCTCAAATCAGTATGAAAAGGTAACACTGATCTAACAGAACACAATGTTAGATCACCTATAGCAAATGCACAGTGTCTATCAGTATCCATATCACCCAATGTTCCATCAGTCTTTCTCCTTGTATCTATATTGGTTATCCCACAGAAAAAAAGTCCAATGCCACCTGGTTTATTAGGTTAAAGATATACTACTACTAAAGAAGATTTCTTTTCCTCAGTAATTTACTTAGTATTTCTCACTAATTGTATTACAAGTAGCACTACCATATGTCAGTTCCACTAGCAGTAGTATAAGTTGCAGATAAGCCTGTCTGCCTGGCAGAATTATTTTCCTAGTTTACGAGACTGGCTGGAGCCTAAAAAAAGATATTTGACCTTTTCTACAATTCTTGGTTGTATTAGGTGCTGAAGTATGACGTAAACATTATGAATCTAATTCCACAGGCAAAACTTCCAAGGACCCTGAGATATATTTTCTGTGCTGATACTGTGAGAAATGGCTTCATCCTCTGAAAAATGTATTTTAAATCGAACACTTTTTCAGACCTATACTATCCACATCACACAAACTGCAACATCGAAAACAAACCACAATAGTCCAGGTCCTAGCTGTCCCTCCCTATTCCAGTCAAGCTTTCACCAGTGGATTTTGCTTGGAATTAATATCCGCCAGATTTTTGTTTATTTGCTTCCCATGCATTCCCACTCCCTGTGTCCACATTGTGTGTGTAGACAGTTATTTGCAAGTCAAACTCTCAGCTTTAAATTCAAGTGCAATGGCAAATACTGCTAAACAGTATTTCTTCTGTGACTTGGCTTCTTGCTTGTATGCTTTATTCCTTCGAGAAGAGCGTGACCAGACAAGGTAGATCTGGAAAGAAGGCAGTGACAGCTCTAACCCTGGATGAAGTGAACATGCTCCAAAGGAGAACTTCCCAAGTTGTCAATTACAGCAAGCAGTCATCGAATAAGTGGTCAGGCTGCAGCCCATGCAGAGACAGACATACAGGCAGCCGACATACAGGCCTTTGCGAGTAGAGGAAAAAAATGAACCAAAGGGGATTTTGCAAAATTTACAGTAACCCAGACAGCTACTGAATACACCAAAACCATGCTTGGATGCAAAATCCAGCCTGCAGTGAAACAAGGACTGACAGAGTCAAAGAATAGTTCAAGTTGGAAGGGACCTCTGGAGATCACCTGATCTAATCCTCCACTTGTGCAGGATCACCCATAGCACGTTGCACAGGATCACATCCAGGCAGGTTTTGAATATCTTCAGTGAAGGAGATTCCACAGCCTCTCTGGGCTGCCTGTCCCAGTGCTCTGTCACCCTCGTAATAAAGAAGTTTGTCCTCCTATTCAGATGGAACTTCCTGTGTTTCTTATACTGTTGCAGGGCACCACTGAAAAGAGTATGACCCCATCCTCTTGACAACCTCCCTTAAGATAGTTGTATACATCGATAAGGACTCCTGACAGTCTTCTCTCCAGACTGAACAGGCCCAGCTCTCTCAGCCTGTCCTCACCCTTTCTGAAGACCGGAGTAACATTGGCTTCCAGTCCTTAGGCACCTCTCCTGTTCTCTATGACCTTTCAATGGTGATGGAGAGTGGCCTAGCAATAACATCTGCTATCTCCCTCAGCACTCATGAGCACAGCCCATCAGGGCCCATGGATTTGTGAGTGTCAAGTTTACTTAAATGCTACCTTGTTTATTTAGATTTTTTAATTCTAATATATTAGGTAGTCATCCTATGAGAAATCACAAATGTGTAGGGTTATATTATTTTAAAAAGCCCATCTTCATTATCTCAAAATCTTTTGGGGTTTTATTGAAAAACTTACTACTACAGAAAGGTTTAGAATGATCAATTTGTAAGCGCTAACGTATTTCTCCTTAGGTTAATACTGTATGTGAGTACGTACATATAGCTATACTCAGATGAGTATATATCATCGTGCACTCGCAGCTGTTTCACTGTTTTCATTCCTGTTACCAGGACATAAGGTAAGACACCAAACCTGCAGATGACTTCAAATAAGTGTGTCTTAACTGCTTCGCTCCCAACACAACTTATTCTTTTCCTTAATCATTTCTAAACAAACTTTTCAAAATTTCTAGACATTTCATCCTACCTTTTTCATTCCTATTATACATACATAATAGTTTACATGGCTGTAAATCACAGAATCACAGAATCATCTAGGTTGGAAGAGACCTCCAAGATCATCTAGTCCAACCTCTGTCCTAACACTAACAAGTCCTCCACTAAACCATATCACTAAGGGCTACATCTAAACGTCTTTTAAAGACCTCCAGGGATGGTGACTCAACCACTTCCCTGGGCAGTCCATTCCAATGCCTAACAACCCTTTCAGTAAAGAAGTTCTTCCTAACATCCAACCTAAACCGCCCCTGGCGCAACTTTAGCCCATTCCCCCTTGTCCTGTCACCAGGCACGTGGGAGAACAGACCAACCCCCACCCCTCCACAGCCTCCTTTAAGGTACCTATAGAGAGCAATGAGGTCTCCCCTGAGCCTCCTCTTCTCCAGGCTAAACAACCCCAGCTCCCTCAGCCGCTCCTCGTAAGACTTGTGAGTAACACTATATATATATATACACATATATACATATATATATACACACATATATACATATATACATATGTATATATACATATGTATATATGTGTATATATATAGTCTTATATATATATACATATATACATATATACACATATATACATATGTATATATATATATTTGTAACAGTTTGGTGCAAACCTTTTCAACTTCCCAGGCCTTTATAGAGAGATGGAACAACCAGCAGAAATTCATACGGACTGCAGGGAAAGGGAAAATTTGAGTCCTTGTGCAAGAGTTTAAAACAATCACGTCTTGGGGGACACGAGTATCCCAGAGCTAAGGTTCATGGGAGAAACAGAAAACAGATCTGGGCATGTACAATGCATTTCAACATGCTTCTGTGTTAAGGACTGAAATTCTTCATAGCCATATCTACCAACTATTAATGACATAAGCCCACATGCTATGAGCAAATTGCTCCAAAGCTAGCAAGTCACAAACTAAACTAAAGTAACTGTTGTAGGATCTGGGAATTACTCATCAAATTAATCATCTTCATTACTCATCTGCATTACTCATCTAAATGACCTCTATGATATACTAGTGCACATTCAGTCATTGGAGCCAGAACATCTTCAATTTCATTTTCAGCTAAGTCCATTTGAACTTCAGAATTTGTCCTTTTATTTGGGTAAATAATGGGCCACTCCTCCTCAAAACTGAATACCTCTAATGTTCTCTACCCACAACAAGCCTAAAATTAAAAAAACACCTTGGTTTGCTTAACTTTCTATCAAGTAAGGTTACTCTTAATTTCCATCTACCTACCTAATGTGAAGTCAGCATATAAATTGATGGTTTAGAAGCACAAGAGACAAGAGTTCTCAAGCCTCTTAGAGTATTCCTGCACTACCTTTGTGCCCTAAAAACATTAGTGTCTCAGTACATACTGAAAATAGGGTAAAGGCTGAAATTTTAGTTTGCATGTTGAAATACACAGGCATTTATGCTTTTAAAAATGTGTATTACATGTATAAAGCTGCTTTTAGAAGTACTAATACTAGCACAGAACAGACTAAAATTTCAATTTATATATTACTTTACAACTTCTATACTAAATATGTAAAAGAATAATTTCAGAGTACTACACTAATTTTCAGCATACTGCAGTTTCATAGAATGGTTTCGGTTGGAAGGGACCTTTAAGGATCAACTAGTTCCAACCCACTTCCACCAAACCAGATTGCCCAAAGCCCCATCCAACTTGGCCTTGAATACTTCCAGGCATGGGGCACCCACAGCTTCTCTGGCAACCTGTTCCAGTGCCTCACCACCCTCACAGAAAAGAATTTATTGCTAATGTCTAGTCTAAATCTACCTTTTAGTTTAAAGCTGTTACCCTTGTCCTATCACTACACTCCCTGAAAAAGAGTCCCTCCCCAGCTTTCCTGTAGACCCCCTTTAGGTACTGGAAGTCCCTCAGCCTATCTTCATAGGAGAGGTGCTCCAGCCCTCTGATCATCCTCGTGGCCCTCCTCTGGACTCACTCTAACAGGTCCATGTCCTTCTTGTTCTGGGAGCCCCAGAGTTGAATGCAGGCCTCCCTACAGGTGGGGTCTCACAAGAGCAGAGCAGTGGTGGAGAGTCACTTCCCTCACCCTGCTGTCCACGCTGCTTTTGATGCAGCCCAGGATATGATTGGCTTTCTGGGTGGTTTTTCATCCACCAAATCCTTCTCCACAGGGCTCCTCATGACACATTAATCACCCAGTCTGTACTAATGTTTTAGATATAACCATGAATTATGTTACATCTAAATAATGATATTTTAATGCATTATAAAATGATTTATATACATATTTTAATATACTTTGCTCCCCTTAACAGGAGATTATATGTTGATCTCAGATAAGAAAAGAACAAAGGAAAGGAGAGAAGAGGACAAAGGAATCCTTCCAGATGTGATAGGTATCTATTTTTCCCTGAAAAAATGTAGCCCTCAGAGAGGATAACATTATTTTCTTTAGACAGATCTCTGTTTTAGGTTCCTAGCTCTGCAAAAATCTTTTCTCCAGATGCTGCTAATGGCCTCTGCCACCCAGAGCTGCTATCAAATGTTATAATAACCAATTATTCATTCTAGTGTCAACAGTAATAACTCCAGAAATCCATAAATAAATCATCATACTGAGTAAGTGCGCCAATATAGTTCAAAATTCTGAGCTGACACAGATATTCTTTATAGAAAGAGTTAATTTTAGGTCAACAACTTTTCTTCAGTTTTAGGCTAAAACAATGAGAGACATTACATATTTAGGAGTACAGAATACTGTCTGCCTTCTGGGCTTTAACAGCAACAGGAGCTGGTTCCTTTCCAAATATTCTTGTTCCAAAAGTTCTCCATTAATTTCAAGAGACTTCTTCCTAGCATAATTTAAAAGTATCTACATTGCTCTCTTTTTTTTCCTGCTCCTGCTAGTAGGATCTACTGCAACTTGGACATTCTCCTTCTTATACATTACCTAAAAGCAAATAATATCATTACTTCATCTGGAAAAAAAGTAGAGATTACTACAACATAAACTTCTTTATGCTAGGATTGTTTTCATCTCTTTTTCTGAAGACTGCAAGAATGTACGATGCACCTTTTTTTTGGTGGGTAAGTTTTGGGGAAAAAGATAGGAACAGAATATTCTTATGTTAGTGCAATACCTTCCATGCCAAAACCAACTTTCTGAAAATTCTGTCTTTTGAAAACTGCTTCTGCCAGGAGACAGGAAGGAGAATAAAATTTTTAAATGATGCTACCTCGAGACAGAAGCAGGCCTTTTTAAGAGGAACTTCCTAGTTTTCAGGGATAAAAGTCAGGGAACCAGTAGCAATGTCAGCTGAAGACACTGGGAAAAAAACAACAACAACACACACACACACAAAAAAAAACCAACCAAACAACAACAAAAACTTGTGCTTTGAAAATAAAAAAACACCCAAGTTTTAAGTGCATTATGAAGTAACACATGCATTAAAAACCCTGTTAAATGGTTTCACCAGAGAACACTTTGCCTAACTTGTCTTTCTCTCAAAATCTAAGGGTTTATTTCTACCACAGCTGAAAAACTGAGAAGTTTGCTGCCTCTGTAAAATAATACTCTTTTTCAAAATCCACACCAAAAATTCTTTACAAGTTTAGTGACAGATTTGCCGCTAGCAAGCAAATGAGTATCACAAGAAGAAACAAAAAATAGTGTGTATTAGCTTGCTCAGGGTTCTCTCCACCTCTATTACTCTACAGCATGACTTTAGAGCCCTGTAGTGATGAATACTGTAGGCTGATGGAACAAAATGTTGAAAACTTATCACGGAAAGCAGAACTAAATGACTCTGTGACCTTTCAGTGACATGCCAGCATAAGATAGTGAGAAATTTGCATGAAGTCTGAAAGGCTTTTTAAAAAATTTACCCAAATTTATTTATACTACACAGATTTAGATTAAAATCTTACTATTTTCATCAAATAGTTTTGTATTATCTTTCAGGAAAAGAAAAGCTGTTGCCAGAACATCCAAAAATTAATTAAAAAATTCACTTGAAAACACCCAGTTCAGAATTTCAATTCTATATGTTTTATTCAGGTTTAATTATATTTTGCATTATAGTAGAGCAGAAAGTGATTTTCATATTTTAAAAGAAAGGGATTTTTTTGTTTGGTTTCTTTAAAAAAGCTAGTACACCACTTGTCATTTAAATGAACAAAATAATGAATTGCAAATGGAGAGAACTCAGTGAAGCATGAGACCATTTCGCAAAATATTTATACATCCTTACAGATCCTTGTTTCCCTGGAAAGGTTATTTGAGTGTAAATGTGACATTTTGAAATGTGTGACTGCAGTGAAAACTAAATCAATCATAAGTCATTTATCCCTTCGTTACGAAATTTAATGTTTATCTTCATTCTCACTCTCATTTAAAGAGGTCTTGTCCCTGTAATTATTGACTTTGAGTCTGAGTACTTTTTCCAGGCAATTAACTTTTTCTTGCTTACATCTGACCCATATAGGGGTCTGTTCTGCTATAATAAATACATATTTTAATAAAATTAATAACCCATTTTCAGTCATTGATATGTAAGTATTTCTTTCAAATGGAATTCCACAGCATTCAGCACATTTATTGTATCTTTATCACTAATTTTATATCCTTTGCAATCATTTCAGGTAGCCAGACAAACTAGGGACTGTAGCTACACAGTCCCAATCTAAGCTTTTCTCCTGCTTGGGCTTCCACTTAAGACAATCAGTTAATAAGAAAACGAAGTTAGTCTATTCTGCTAGTACAGAGAATATATTATGTGTTCACTAACGTAAAATTTTCTGTTTGTGTTGTTCAGTTTCCCAACTTGTATTAATTTTACTTTTGCATACTTATTACCTGCACAAATACAATGCTCTTACAATTATACTCTCATATAAGGAAGATATCGTGTATTATACTCTCATATAAGGAAGATATCGTGTACTATTTTTGTACACAAATTGGGGAAACATTTCCCCTATTGCCATACCACCCCCACAAAACAAACAAATAAACCCACCGACCAACCATACCACTTCATGATCAGGAAAAGGTTGGTTAAAGGTTGTATGTATGTACTGGATCAAACAGGCAAATTGCATCTACGCTAACTACACTAGCATAAATCCTAACTGTTGTTTTCTTAACCAGAACTGTTTAATTCTAGCTTGGTTAGGTAAAAGGAATTTACATACATGTACACATGCATTCCTGATTCAACATAATATTAAAGGTGTTATCCAGTTTGGGACATGCATTTTACAAATGCTTTTTACTCTCATTTTACAATGCTTTACTTTTTTTTTTTTTACAAAATAATTAGTTTTGATGCTGCAAAAAACCTGCCTTTTCACCAAATGCATGGTGTCCTGATAAAAAATGGAATACAATTTAGGTCAGGCCAGAGCAGAAGCAGTTTTTTTTTGCTGCAGGAGACACCACAGAGAAGCAGTGTCAGGCTCTGCTGGCAGAAATTCTGACTAAATGGGGCAGGATGTATACCTTTAAGTTATACAACCCCGTTCTTCACCAGTGTCAGATAAGCAGGCTATGGGAAACTGCAACAGCCACTGAAATCTCTCATATAGGAAGGCTCTGTTACCAGTATTCCACTTTGTCAGCTGACTGGCCAGACCACCAGCTGCTACTGTCTATTCAGAAGCAAGGCCTGTGAGATGTTAATTATTTTGCTTCCACAATGGAAATGTGAATGATTTTGACCACTCAGATGTGTACCAAAGCTAGGTCAGAGAGGGGAAGGGTGTAAGCTTCAGTTCTGATCCTGTACTTACTTCCCTAGCCTCAGGAGCACTCATCTCTCCCTCAGTAAGCCAGACCTTCAGAGCACATACTAGGCTCGTACCAGTCCTTTGAAAAAAAGACAGCTTGTGATCCTGCTAAGGCCAGAATACACCTTCCACGTGGGTAATGTTCCTCAATAAAGAAGAATTCTGTTCAGTTATCTGAAACAGTAACACTGAGTATTTGCAAAGGCTAAACCAAATAACAGAGGAATCTGATGCATTTCCCTCAGATAATATATCTGGTTCCACAAGCCTTATGCAACTTGGATGTCTGAGTAACCAGAATTTCTGATCAGAATGGAAAGTAATTATTCTACTGTTGGGTTATCTTGAGATGGATAATTCCTTGTTAATGATAATTCCCTTACTGAGAAGAAAGTTTACGTCTTCAAAGTTATTATATGGGACAGTAAAACCAGTTTCCTTCCATTTCAGTATTGAAGTGAAACTCCAGCCTACCTGTCTAAGAATCAGAGCAGGTAGAGCTACTCTAAGCTGCTACAGCTGCAAGACATACTGCTTAAACCTGCCTTTTGTAACGAAAGAGCATCCCTCACCTCCACTGCACATACCTTTTGTTTTAGATCTGTGAATTATACATGGCATTACTGGAGGGTGCTTAGAGATTCCAAAGTGTGGGTGTGCATTGCTTTTGTGCTGCAGTCAATCTCTGAAAATACATTCTGTAATACTGTTTTTTGTTTGTTTGTTTGTTCTCCCCTTATAAATAAAGTCAGTAATTGTAGGGTCCAATTACTAACTGAATCAATTTTTCAGTTTCCAGTTGTTTGTAGGAGAGAAAAAAATAACATATTAATATCTAGTCTAACACAAATTCAAAGGATTGACAAATTCTACACTATGTTAAATGAGATCACCTGTAATCACCTATCTCATGGGACTCCTAATAATTTTTGTTATCACTGAATTTGCTATCATCTTTCTTTCATCCCGTTCACCACCACCACCATCCCAACAACAACAACAAAATCCTGTGTTGCCTTTGGGAAAGCAAACAAACAAACAAACTGACCACTCAGCCAGGAGGAAGCTCATGCCTTAAGCAGCTGGTCTCATTTCTGAGGGAGTCTGCTTTTTGGCTCCTTATCCAGCCTACAGATGACACTTCCCTGATCTTTGTCCTGTCCAGAAACTGTGCACTAGTGTGTCATGTTACACTGTGCCTAGCTGGCAATTCTCTATCTGCACCCTTGTACAATTTCCTTTTTTTTTTTTTTTTTTTAAATGACTATCAAAGATGTGGGTAAGGGAGAGGCCGTGACACTACACAGGAATACACATAAGCTCATATAATAATTTGACAACAGGTTTCCTACTATCTTTCTATTCTTTTGGAAATATTTCTAGAGACATTTACAATATCTGAACTTTGTAATTTTTGTATCATCTGCAGCATGAAAGTATAAAGCAAATTCATGTCTATATAACAGGATTTGAACAGGTCATCAACTATTGGTGGCATGGACACTGTAAAACATTAGGAAGAGATAAAAATATAAATTTGTGTCAAAGCTATGGAAAGTAGTAAGTCAAACGTTTCTGAGCTACTGAGTAGCTTGAGGACATACAAACCTGGAAAGTGATTACATATGTTTAATCTTATTTAGCAATTACACTTAAATACAGAAGTAGCTAGCTTATCTACTTCAATTTCTCTCCCCCCAGGCAGGGATTCTCCACCATATGCATTTATGCTAGGGCTTATAAGAACACGTGCTAGGCTAAGTTGACCTTTAAATACCAACAAATAGATGCAATTAATAATAATTAGAAAACCTTCAAATTTGTTTAAGAACTCTTCATGGTTGAGTGTTTTTCTGTTTTGCTTCTTTTTTTTTTATTATGTTTTTAAGTATAACTTTGTGTTAATTGCTTAAACATTATAGATATAAGAAACCACCTCCAACAATCTATCTGACATTTTATGCTTCCATAAAAACGCCCCAGGGTGCCCATTACTGTATGATATCAGCATGCATACTAAGCCCAGTGTAGGTGAGCTGTGTTAATATTATGCTTCAACAGCACACCCTGGAGTGTCTTATTGCTTAAATGATGGAAAGGTCAACCATTTACAGCACACTATCATGTTTCACAGAACAATTCTACATTATCATTCTCTGTTACCTCATCCTTTTGGGAAAAGTGCTTGCAAGGAAAAATAACAAACACAATTCAATTAAATCAGCTTTGCAAAAGTGCTAATATGCATCATAATCCTGTAGTTCTCTTTGGATAGCAAGTAAGGTCACATCCTTTCTATACCGTGTTACCATAAATTATGTATCAGTAGAAAATTCAGTAAAACCTCCAGTCAACAATCTATGCAGATATTAATATTTTTAAATAAAATGGAAGGACTGAATCTTGCAGAGGCTGGTATGTTTGCTGCAGAATATATTAAGGTTAACAACGAACAGAGCAGTATTGGGGGGGGGGGGGGGGGGGGGAATTTTAGCATTGGTGTGCCCTCACACATCTCAGCTGTTTCAGTGCAGGGACTTCCTGCAGACCTCCTGAGAATCTCTCTAGGTATGGCACACTATAATGGAGCAGAGTGGAAGAACCTGCAGCCAGGATGGATGTGGCATAATTGTTCCATAACTATATAGTTGAGGTCTCCAGAATTGTTATCCTAGTCATAATCTTTGGTAATAAGTATCCAAAAGGAGGACTTTTTTTAGTGCTTCCTCTACTTACCGTGTTTTTGATTAATTCAACCAGTCTGTCACGCAGCTGTTCTATATACTATGAAGACTGACACTGCACAAAATACACCTCCTGAATAGTACTTAATCTTTGACTCAGATTCAGCTTTGAACGGCCCTACAAGGATCTATCATAGAAAACTAAATATGGATTTGCAAGCAGAGTATTTTTGCTCAACAAGGTAAAAGCTCCAATTTTCTTGGCACTCAAACTGTCATCCCAGAACAAAAGAAATATTCTCCAGTTACATAGAGGGGATGCTGTTTATGACAGTAACCAGCATCACACATTTTGTGGTACTAAGGCTCTTCTAAGAAAGTATAGGATCCTTTTCCTCTGCCTATTGTTCTTGAAGGTGCAGCAGTAATCATGCCAAGACTCCCTGTGATGGGCTCTGTATCACTCTAGAAGAATTCCAGGAAGGTTCCTAAAGAAGCTGAATGCAAGTGAAACAGCCTTTACTCTCTGCAACAGACCACCACCACTTCAGCAACACCACCTCAGCTTGGCCTTCAAGATACATCTGAAGCCTACATACTATTGAAAGAAAGCAGACTAGCATTAAAAGAAACAAATCAAACCAAACACACAGCCAACTTTAGATCTGTCTACCATCCTTCTGATATTGTCTTCTCTCCACAGCCCTATCAGCCCTGAATCCCAATGCTGCTTTTTTTTGTTGTTGTTTTGGTATGTTCTATGGTGGTCAGAATACAGTAGGATCACACTGGAAAGATGTGAGGGTTCATCACTAGGAGTGATACCAAGCATGCGTTGGAATAAATGCAGTAGTGATTTCTCCTCTTTTCTACAAGTTCCATTTTTAAGTTAAAATAATGATTGTTGCAAATTCCTGAGTGCTAGTTAAAAGCAAAGTAGGAGAACTCTTTCATGGTTAGACAGTGCCAAAGAGCCACTATGTATACAAACGTACTTCAGTTAGAAGAATGCAAACTTTTTGGTGATTATAATAAGCATCAATGATGATGGTATCAGTAAATTTTAAAGTGTAGTAAAAGTTATTTAGAAGGTGTAGATTTTTCTAAAACTTCTTTAAAGTGGTCCCAGTAAGGCAGATCTCTTTTTTCCTCAACTTTCAACTTCTATTAACTTAAAACATTTTTTCATTAACTCTAAGAGGTTTCCTCGATCAGAACAGATTTAAAAATTCACATCTACTTTGAGTAACCATATCTTTAGTGTTTCATTTATGGGTTGCTATTGTTTCTTCTTTTGCTTTTCATGTCTTATGTATTTTTTCTGAAAAGCAATTGCAGTATATGTAAATATATATGTAAAAAGAAATAAAATAAAAAGCAAAAACTACATTTTGACATACCTTTCTGATTCTTCTTCTTTTCAGTACAAATTGGGACTTCTGGGGTACACTGGGAAAAAGCACAATTCAAATTCTACTGCATGTTAGTTAGGACATTAATTATCCGTACAATTTTGAAAATAATTCATCAGTAAAATGTTAGTTCTTTTTCTACACCTAAAGGGAAATGCTTCCTTTGCCTGGTGCACAGAGATAAGAAACAGTTAGGTATTTCTCCTAGTTTTTGTGCCCTATCCAAGCATTAGGCAGGCTACTATTATCTTGAGACCAGCAGAAACCATAGCCAGTGTGTTCACTTCCCAACGCATAGTTCGTAATAGAAATAAAACCAAACACAGATGTTTCAAGCATCATTCATTAAATTCAGTAGATACTTACAAACAGATCTTTTTTTTTTTTTTTACTAAAAATGCATATGTAGACACACATATACCAGTACAATATTTATTTTATTTTAATACAAATATAGGAAAGTGAATCTCAGAGGGCCTCCATGTAACAAAACTCAGACCACTCCCCCCTTTCAAGAACACACAAGTTTCTTTGACTCCAAAGGTAAAGCAGAACGCTTCATGCTTTAAAAATCTACCTCTAACCCTGATATACTGTGTTTATAAAAGAAAACATAAAAGTAATCATGAATATAAGCTTGTTCTTTAAAGTAATTCTAGAAAATTCCCTTTATCAATATCTTAAGGCCTTCCCTTACAAATATTCCTCATGCAGAGCTATCACAAGACTACACCGAAAAACAGGCATCCAATGCAGATTTAAAAACAAACAAAAAACACTCCAAATGCTAGAATTTATGCACTCAAGTATTTTGATTTTGTATAACATTCAGAGCAAGGCAATACTTTAATCAAACAAGTCCATGTTGAAGCTTGGACCAGCTATAAACAATCTTAACTATATCAATCCCACTGTCATGTTGCTGGGTTCAAAGCACCCATATGACCAGCCTTGAATTCTGCGAAGTCATGATGTTTCAGACTTCAGTATAATAGACAAGTTAATTTTAGAAGTGTTAGCTCTGTCAGGCAAGTATTTTGGAAATTCCATTTTTTTTCTTTCCTTTTTTTTTTTTTTTTAATAATATAGTCATATTTTATCACAAAAAAAAAAAAAAAAAAAAAACTCAACCAACCATTCTGTCTCCAAATTCCCCCTTAAGGCCTCTTCTACATGGCATATTCTAAGAAAGTCTCCCCTCTCTCTGTTAGGAATTAACATCTGCTTCCTGAAATAACAGAATTAGTCAGGTATTTATGGATCCTTTCCCACCAAAGGAAAAATAGTCAAATAAGTCCTCTGCAAATGTTGAAAGTCAAGTAGCATCCAATATGATAGCGTAAATATAAAATAGGTGAAGTACAAAGATGAAGAAGCTTTCCTTTCTAATATCATATATGTAAGAGTGAATTATAAAAGAAGATTCACTGAACTTCCTTTGGGTATTTCTGTGTAATATACTAACTAAACAGAAAAGATGTAAGTAGCAATATATATATTTTTTTCCCCCAAATCTTCAGACCATTAATCTGGAGGAAAGTGTTACTACAAAAGCATCAGCAAAGCCAAACAAGAAAAGTAAAGTTGTGAAATTACAGGAATGCATGCAGGTATGGTTGCACAAACACAAATACCCAAACTATATGAGGGATGTAGTCTAAGATGTGCAGGTTGCACAACCCTTCAGATACTTGGAAGCATTACTCCACTAAGACAAACCAGGAAGTGTAAAACAAATAAAATGCACATAGTGCCTTGGTATTCATAATCCTTGACAAAAGGTGCTCCAGTAAAGCTACTGCATCTGGTCAAATAACGAAGGTAGCTTGCAGTAAACTGTAACAACAATGAAAGAACTCTGCTAATGGCAATAAAGGGTCAAAGTGGCAGTTTCAAAGTTTAATTACACATAAGATTTTCAAGGCAAATTAGCAAAGCATCTAAAACATCCTTCTCCATACAAAAAATGGTGACTCTCTTCCTGTCAAGAATTCTAACTCCAGATTTCTACAAACAGAAATAAATCTTGGAAAATAGGCAACAGATAAAATAATAATTTTGTTGATTCTAAGAATATTTTCCACAATACTACCACCAAACATCCCCCGCCCCCACATAAAAGGTAATAAAATACTTACATTTCACTTACATTTACATCAGCCACTGAGAAATTAGATAGGATCAGGAAAGGGAGAGGGGCAGGGAAGAGAGGAGCCTGCTTCTTATTCATCTTTCAGAAGACTGACTGGAAGATTAACATCTGTTGAGAATCACATAGACATTGACAGATCAAGTCATTTTTCCTTCACACATAAGTATTAAATATGGACATGTAATTGAACATACCCAAGCTGTTTAAATCAAATAAATGTTTTAAAATAGCTCTTGTCCTTAAGAATTTCTTAGGCTATACACTGAGAAACTACCACCTACTATTATTAGAATCCCTAGTAACACAAAGAAAGTAGTTACATCAGGATATTGTTTTGAAATTTGCTTGACTGAAAAAACATTTACTGTCATAGTTATCCTGGAAGTGGGAAACTAAGTAATAGTTTATGAGGCTAATTATACAATTATGCTAATGCAAGTATATTCCCAAGATGACTTGTGAACGTGAAAACATATAGCCATTCAATTCTTCAAAGGAAGGATATAGATTGGGGTAGGTAGATCTCTTAGAGAGGTAAAAACCTTAACAAAAATAATAAAGATAGATATCTGAATCCTTAAGCACAGTAGAGAACTAAGAAAAGAAAAAAAAAAAAAGAAAGAAAAAGGATGTTCAGGAGTAAGACTAAATCTTTGACCATTTTCAAATTGTCTGAAGACAATATTCTCACTTCATGAGTAGGACTCCTACATGATATTGATAACTACCATTGTCAATGAAGAAGGAACCACATATGACCTACTTCAGTGAAACACAACATTAGAACAGCCTATTTAATAACTTTATCAATAAGCCACAGAAAAGACTGAATACACCATCAAGTTTCCAATGACACCAAATTAAAGGGAATAGTCAATACTCTCAAGGCCATCCAGTGAAGGGTTCCCAAGCAGGTCATATCTGAAGTATTTCCATGTGAGGAGAGGTCAAAGGCCTGCGGCTTGCTCAGCTTGGCTTACGAGCAGCTTTCAACACCTATGAGGAATCACTGAGAAGATGTAGCCAGGCTTTTTACAACAGCGCATAAGTTAGAGGAGAAGAGAGAATGGATATAAACTGAAAAAATGAGTTGATATATGGAAAAACAAGCCACCATGGGGACAGTCAAACAGTGGAGCATGTGCACAAAGAGATCTAGTAATCGCCATCCTTGAAGGTTTTCAAGATCAGGCAAGACAAAATACTGAGCAAGCTGTTCTGAATCAATTGTTGGCACTGCTTTGAGGAGGATGTTATGTTAGATGATCTCCCAAAACCTCTTCCAACCTGGTTAAAGAGCGAAGAAGTATAAACTCTAGAGGGTCACTGTAAAGAAAGGAGACTTGGTTCCCAAGGGGAGCAAGTGAGTCATGCTCTTTATACCAGTTCAACTCCTGGTTTGAGGTGAGTATCTTCTTTGCAGTAAATTCAGGACTGATCAGCAATACCTTTGAAACAGTAAAAGGCAATTTCCAAAACAGCAGCCATAAAACACCATCCATAGCTTAAGTCTGGCAATTTGATGAAAAAAAAGACTTTTATTTTGTTGTTTATTAAAAAAAAATCAAACCTCAAAAACCCTTTTAAGAATAGATGCTTAATCATGATTATCAAAAAACAACACACACACTCTCCCACTAAGCTACAGAATCATCTAAATTGTAGAGAAATACACAAAAACGGGTAATACATTTTCTTAGAGGCTTTATGTTCTACTACAACATATTTCTAAAACAGTAAAACTTCAAAGAAATCTGACCAGAAATATTACATGTGCATTTTTGTACGCACACACACACATTCAACTTTACTCTTAAGAAAGTTGGTATTTTCCTCAAATTACTAAATATTAGTCTGTTTCCAAATAAAAATAGTAGTACTAACAATCAGGAGTAAGATACAATGTGAGAAAACATTCTGCAGCGATTGACAAGCTAGCAGCAGGCAGAGTTAGTTGGCCTCTTCATTTTTCAATATGCAATCAGTACTGCTCTTCAGATTTTCTTACTTTCAAATCTCAGTGTTAACTTTATGCTTACTTTTCTAGATGCTGATATTGCTTTTGTCCTCAATTTATCTGCCTCGTCCTTTACTCTCACAAAGTCTTTTATTCACCATATCAAATCAAATGATGGTTACTGATGCATTAACCAGTTTTCTCTTTATTTCACAGATAATATCAAGAGGGACAGAACAGAATTACAGTGATGCAAGGACAGAAGAAGCATTCAGCTGTCTTGATTTGTTACTAAAGCCTTCTGCAGTTTTGTTCTGCAGATCAGGTAGTTCATTTCAGAAACAGATCTTTTTATTACAAAAGTCTATTTGCCAAAGGCAGTCAGTTGGCATCTACACAGTTTCATGAGGGTTACAGCTCCAGACCACTGTATATTAGTATGCTTTTCTCTCTTACCTCTTAAAAAAAAATCATTTAAATAATTTAAATGAATTAATACCATAATATAAAACCGTTTTATAAAATCATTCTCAGCAGTTATCATATTTTTATCAGAGATATGATAGCTTACAGTTATAATACAAACATAAGAGCACAGAGCTAACCAAAACAAAGTATTTGTTGAAAATAGATTTCCTGGTAGTAACTGAACTTAACTAAATCTAGGTGTTTTAGCAGAACAGGTTTTAGAGTTATTTGTGGATGATCCATTAACACATATAGTTTCAAATTCTCAGCCTGAAGTAATTATATAATTATTCAAAACTTTATGGTTAGAATTTTAATCAAGTTTGAGATTGTGTTGCAATAGATGCAGCTGAACTATGCAGAAACATTTGTTCTAGAAACATCATGTTCCTAGCATGTAAAATTTATTTTTTCTGTGACCATGAATGTATCACCAAAATCTTTGGAGTGGGGTGAGAGGGGTATCCTACATATTTGTATATATTTTAGTACAGTTATATAATCAGTGTTTGTTGTTGCTAGACAGCATAAAACAGATTCCAAGACTGTCACCCATAGACACCTCAAAGTTTTTATTACGACAACCTTCGACTGAGGTAGTATACACAATATTTACTCTGAAATGATGCAGTTTTAACCAAGAGACAAATACAGTAAGATTATAAGTGCCTTAAGAGCTCCCTCTGGAATTCAAGCCTCTGAAGAACCTTTGTGAATACACTGACATTTAATTTACACCACTCATAAGACACATTATTAAGCACTACACTTTCTCTACTAGGATATCATGAAAATGTTTTGTCACAGTTATTGCAATCAGCCAGCATGAAGCATTAATGCTTACTTAAAATGACAAATAGCACTCAGAAAATCCTATAAGTTCTCAGCATTGCTAATGACAGATCAAGCCCAGAAGTATTGTGCGCACATGGAATAATGGGGCAAAGGCATACCAGTGAAGAGGCAGAGGAATGTAAAGGGAATAGTTTTAATCCTGTAGAATTTGATGCTCAACTACTGGACAAAACAGAGTGATGACCTTTTTAAAAAAGTTTTTTCATTCATTACGCTCTGACAGTGAACAAAAATGTTTCATTAAGGAAGTCGTAAGAAGAGAATGGATTTGAAATTAAACTTCTCGTACCTGGCATGGAACAAAAAAGAGTGCTAGAGAAGGTGAGATTTATGTATTCCATGTGTTCTCTTATTTTTCCCCTTTCCCCCCACATTTTCCAACTAAGGGCTGGGGAGATAAAAATGGGGAGAAGAGGAAAGAAGAAAGGACAAAATGTCTAAGTCCAACCTATTTCTAAAGTTTGGTTGGCTTTCTGGGCTGCAAGCGTACATTGCCAGCTCACGCTTAGATTCTCAGCAACCAACACCCCCAGGTCCCTTTCCTCCTCTAGTCCTGGTCCCAGCTGGCTCCAATGGCCCCACTGCAGGGCACGGCTGGGCCCAGCAGCCAAGATGGCAGCACCTCGACTCAGGCACAGCCTGGGGAAGAAAGGAGGGCACAGCGCTGCCCGGCGGCCGGCAGAAAAAAGGGAAGAAAAAGGGGGAAACAGCCCTGCCGGCACCCCACACGGGGGAGAGGAAGAGGAGGGCAGGAGGGGCTCCAGGCGCCAGAGCAGAGATCCCCCCTGCGGCCCCTGGGCAGGAGGCCGTGCTGGAGCAGGGATTTTATTTCCCTGAAGCAACCAGCCAAGGTCAACCCACCACAGCAGTTTACGCTGGTAATGGCAAAAATATTACCAACATAGTTATTGTCAAATAGTTATTTTGTGTAGAGCTAATTACATCCACCTACAAACAGATACATTTCTGTTAATGGGCCAAATGCATTTCTGAAGTTTTTTTTAAAAACATTTTTGGGAATTTTTTAAGGATGATCATTATACTTCAATAAAGTACTAACATAAGACATTTTACACAGGCTTTCATATGAAATGATAAAAATTTGCACCTTTGCGGAGTACACATCCATACCCCAACAAAGGTTTAAATGTCTACCTGAGTACATGCAATATGCAGGAAACTGTAGAACAGAAAGTTAGTTTTATTTTATTCCAGTAACTAAAGACAATCCCCAACCCTGAGTTGAAACATATTTAAAAAACATTTCACCCGTTCAAATATGAAGCACTATCTTTAATTATTCTATTCCAAAACAGCTTTGGTTATTTTCCTGTTATCCAAAGTTCAAGTTTAACACACCTCATTGATTCTAGTATCAACGTTAAAATAAGCATTCTAATATCAACATTAAAATAAATTTTGCATTTGCATATGGGACAGTGAGACTTCAGAGAAGAGCTTGCTCTACCCACTAGTAAATGGATCATATCAAGATGCAAATATTTATTTTGGAGTATGATGCTCAAATTCAGAGTTTATTCAGGAAAACTATGTTAACTACAGAGATTCTTACAATATTCTAAATTTTTAAGCAAAGGCCAAATATTCCTGGTCTCACAGAACATCTTACACGCAGTGACTGGGATTTATTTATTTTTTTAATATATTTCCTTTCATTCTGTAAAGTTCTCCTTGGTTTTGTTTTACTATAGTGTCAGTAGAAAGAGGCAAAAATTGAAGAAAATACCATACTGACTAGACATACTACATTTACTTTCTGAATTCATTAAAAAAGAATCTGACGTTCTTATTTGCTTTGATTTAATGAAAACAAATAGGAATGGTTTTCCTCCCTAAATGTTCCATCAAAATGTTAAAAACATTAACAAGAATCAGAAGATATTATTGAAGTATGAACTACAATACGATCAAGCTAAAGGAAGTCTGGAAGTGTCTGAAGGGAAAAAGTAAGGAAATAGTAATATATTAAAAATATAAAGTGTTATTTTTTTTTAATTCTTCAATTTGTGGCATGAAAATATAGCTAGTAGATGCATATCTGGTGTAAATTCAGTTTAAATAAAAAACAGCTACATTGGAGTTGAAAAGAGTAAGTCCCAATGTGTAGAGATTCTTCACAGATTGGCCATCAACAAGGACAGAGTGCTACGTGACACCTGATTACGCAAACCCTTTTGTTTCTCCAGGTAGTAGAACAGAAATGCAGTCATTTGATTTTGGAGTAGTTTGAATCAGGAACATTGATGTGAAAGACTGCTTAATAAACAGCATCACATATGTAGTTAAAATAGCGATTAAAGCATTTTGATTCAGAATCACTTTATCAGAAGGCATGCAATGCCATGCAATCGACATGCATTTTATAATACTTAAACTATGAGCTGGACAGCAGATGATAAAATATAAACCAAACCTGAGCAATAAGTGATTGCCCCAATTGCTCATTTAGTGTGGTTCTGTGTTCTTAAAGAATCAATTTTCAGTGTGATTCATTTTCAAATAATTTGAAGATTTCAAACAATATTAGACAAAATATATGACAGGACAAAACTGAATAGCCTAGGAAAGACTACTGAAGTTTTGTTTTGTTTTATTTTGTTTTGTTTTCAGATCTATGCAGAAATAGAAGCAAAACCTACAGGCAGTTTTCATTACACTGGTTAAAATATTGGAAGTCCCATATCTGTTTTTTATCACCCAGTTAAAATAATTAGGCATTCCCCCCCCTTGGGAGTTGAGCTTAGTGGTCCTCAGCAGAAGAAAAATGAAGACTAAGTGTGGATCACGGTACTTATACCAACTCCTGCCCCTCTTCACCTTTCCAGTCTGAGTGCAGGACAATGGAAATTGATTAGGTCTGTCAGCTCACTGTTTTCTGATGTAATGTTCCGTAATTAGTCAATCATAACTTTCTGTTCCAAGACTAGAGTAGGTAGTTTCTCAGCTAACCATTGTGCACCCATGAAGCAGAAGCAGATTCAGCAAGATGTATTTATTTAACATTTGCTTCCCTTCAACCAAGGCATAAACCCATGCTTAAGGAGTGACTGTACCTAATCTTCTTGTAACATTGTAATGCCACTAAGCACATAGGCAACTACAAAGAGATGAACTGGGTCTTACAGGAAAGCATGTACATTGTAAAATCTGCAAGATGAGAACCAAGGATAAAAGCTGGCAGGAAAGACATGGTAAAACCAAAATAATCCTATGGAAGAGTGTCTGGTACAACTAGAATAATCCTGCCAAACAAGCACGAAAAATGACTGACAAAACTAGAATGAGTCCTGGTCCAAGAAATTTGGTCGAAGTATGTCAGAAACAGATAGAGTCTATTTTCCTTTGGGAAGCAGACTGAGGAGCATAAAGCAATGAAACTGGAGGGTTGGAGAAGAAAGTTTCAGTCCACTGCAGTTCCCTCATTGAGAGCTCTCAAGCCTCATTACTTCGACCTCTGCAGCTAAGTCCAGCAAGTCCCACAGCTATCAGCGCTAATTTCTGGCATCAGCTCCCTGGTATCATATATTCACAGGTAATTGTAGACAAACTTTTTAATGATTAATTGTATACTCTATGGAGCAAAAACAGTGGAGAGTGGTTAAGAACTAATCATCAGCTGTGCGTATTGCTAATGAATGTGAATGCAGTAAAGTATTATTTTGAAATTTGAAACTTGCCTGATTTGCAGTCTTTTAAACACTAAAGAGTGATTCCTGATATACGTACAGATAGACTTATATGTATGCAGTTGCAAGAACTGCACAAATCCCAGTTGCCTGTCTTTAAGGATTAGACAAAAAATTAATGTCTTCAATGCTGCATTACACACGTCAAAGAATCAGACTGTACAACGCATACAATCATTCCTCAGAGATGATATCCTGAAGGAGAAAGGTTTCAATAGCAACAACTAATTACTGGCCTCCCTATTTTGGCATTGGAGCCGACTGCTGCTGCTGCTAAGTGCATAACGCTGGGAAAAACTCCATGTTTCTGTCTCGTAGTTCTCAGACTAATTAACTGCTTGTGTTTTGATGATGCATCTCCTCAGTTCCCAAGAAAGGCTAACATGTATACAAGTAAGTGATTTTTTTCTAATGTGTCAGATACAGTTACAAAGAGTCTGAAAAAAAAAAAAAAAGCAGAGTAGATGTGTAATATTATCCTGTAATACAGCAGGGATGCTAGAAGTGATACAATATATTCATTCTCTTAACATTAAATATGCGAAGTATGCTCTAGTTCTTCTGACAAGCAAATCTCACTGCAGCTTTAGAACATGTCATAAAGGGAAAATATAGAAGTTCATCTAGTTGAGTGAACAAGAGGAGGTCTCTTCCTTGGGATGTGCCACCCATACCACCAAATACTTGAATCTAAGCAGTTTTTCAGTTGCAGCCTCTCTTCCTCTACTATTACTCAGGGCCTAGAGCCACACAAGCTCTGCTCTACATTACTGGAACAGTAACTACAGATCCTGCTGCAGTGACTGAATAATCTACTTGTAGAACTTTTTTAGTGAGTTAACTGGCTTTTTAACTTTCTCTTTTTAAGCATGACTCCATTCTCAGATGAGAGTTTTAAAGAAGCGTCATACGTACAAGGCATTAAAGTTGGATAAGGGACAGGTAAGATGCCACTAACTGGTGAACAACGTTCAATGTTCCCTAAAGGGAATCCTAGCTGGATCCAAAAAATCATTGGAATGCTGAGATATTTAGAATGTCATTTTATGCCAGATACCTGAACTTCTGTTTGCTAAATCTGTATACATTCACTTGCAATAGCAAATACTAAGTACCTGTTCCTATATGAGCATTTCCCTCATCTGCCAAACAAAATTAACAAACCAACCAACCAACATGCACACCAAAATCAATACCACCAACAAAAAATAGAACAAAAAACTGATAAGCTTAACAGGAGTACCATAGTATACCGCAAGGATATGTTTAGTTTGTCTAACGTTGACTAGTCCACCACTTTTCCAAGTGCTTTTAATGAGTGCCTAATTTTTCTTTTACCGATACACAGCTCAATCTGATGTCTCAGCTGGCAGTCTTAGTAATACAAGTTAAAAATAGTTACTAGATTACGAGAACAAAGACAAGTGACAGTGGCAGAAGAAAAGAGTGAAACACTAAGTAAAACTGAACAAACACTGAGTGAAAGGTAAAGGAATGCACTGTAAGAAAACTAGCCTAGGATACTTAAGGATACTTAATATAAAACTGCCTAAAGCCTGACGGATTCAGAAGTTTGCTTTCCACACAGAAACATTATAATGAATTAACACTTCTTATCAGGTAGAGTATGAAGTGTACAAAACCAGGCCTTTCCAGTCACAACAATTAAATTGACAAAATAAAATATTACTATAACTCTGTAAACTTTTCTCACTGTTACTCAGAAAAAAAGTAGGAATTACACCTTGAAATAATCTAATGTAAAAAAATAAAATAAAATAGAAACCTACCAAAGCACTGAAAATTCTACCAAAGCACTGAAACACAGATAACTTCTCCACTGAAGGGTATTATTAAATTAAAATTTCATTTAAAATATCTTTTGGGAGAGGTGAAATGTCCTGCCATAGACAACACTGGAAAACTTTTATTTGGGGAACAAAGTTTTATGCTTTTTTACCTTACAATTTTTGCTTGTCTCGCTCTACTTATTGCTGTCTTCCTCAGCACTGCTGTGGAGTCATTTCAGGAACAATATGTAAAAAATAAAAATGCTTTTCTTTCATAATTTCATTGTTACATTTAACATCCCATAAATCAAATGATCAAATATTTTGTTGAAGTGAAAGTTCCATTAGTTCCCACCAAGAATGCTGTTATGCTTAGCCTTAAGAACTTACATGCATAGTTTTCACATTATTTGGCTTGCTCATTGATTTGTCTTCAGTTTACTACAAAGAGCAGGTGTAGTTAGAACTACCCCACGACTTCACAGTACCTATCTATTGCCATTTCAATATAGTCCTTTGTGGACTGCATTTGCCACAGGGGTTGGATTTCAAATATTTGCACAAATACTAGCAGTGCTTTGTCCTTGTTATGGCAGGACAGTTCATTCAATGAAATGTCTTACTATCATTTTAGGCCTGGGTCATACATTGCATGTTTTCCTTAACACATGTACTTTATTATTTATACTGCTTTCTTCATTGAGCAACACTGCAAAGGCAACCTCCCTTTACTAAATATCTAGAAACAGCATGTAGTATTTTTCTTTGGAAAGGCATATGCGAACCTATGTGAAGTTTCAGAGACTCTATCTTTCTACTTTATCTCTTATCAGACGTGCGAACTGTTGATATAAGCCTGCTTCCTTGCTCTGTTATATCCAAAATATTGGTATCCAGAGCAATACTAGATAAAATAATGAGGTAAAATAAAAATGCTTATTTCATGCTTAAGAAGTTTTAGAACAGTCGTAGATGAATGAAATAATTTACATAGCTTAAAAAAAAAAAAGATAAACTGAATTTACACTGAAATTTAATTTAACTTATAGGAAAAAACAGCATCAAAACACTTCTAAAGACTGAACAATTTCTATCCTAAATACAGCAAAATTCTGTAAAGATAACAAAGCAAACACTGATTAGCTGAAGAGTCAGAAAACTATCAGAGTCAAATACTAATGGACCAGATTTTACCATGTGATCCCAGTAACCAAGAAGCGTGACCTCAGAATAAGGAGATGCTGTCAACTAATTGTAAATATCAAGTCCAACAAAACACTTTAAAGGTCCAAATTAAATAGGCAATTTACAAAGAATTAAGCTTGAAGGAATGGAAAATTGTATTGGGAACTGTTTCAAGGAAGATCATCTGATAGAGTCCAGATCTGATTTTAAACAACATAAAATTTCTACAAGCTCTAGCAGTATGATTGCAGGTAACGTGCAAAGCCACTTGTGGTCTACAAATAACTCATCCTACAACTGGAAGGTCACACAGCAAGCAAACCCAGCAACAGAAATAGAAAAGGAAAAAACAGTATATGAACTTGAGGGACTTTCAACTGCTTTGGGATCTGAATGCACAGACCAATAAAGATCACCCATCTCCTTCCAAGGATGCTTGAGAGGGGTCTCCAAAAAATACAGGTAACTGCTGGAAAGATGGTTCTCTGATAGGATGAGGGGAGTCTGACCATGGGTTCATGTGAAAAAAATGATGCAGTAATGTGAATAAAGGTAACACTCTCAGTCACTGTCATTTTCTTGTGGGAAGGCACCCAGCTGCGTAAGGGTGTATATCCTACATATATCCTACCCAGGGCATAAGAAGAATTGATACACAAAACAAGAGAAAAGCATACTCTTGTTTAACAACAGAAAACAACTTAAATAGGCCAAAATGACTTCAGAATTTGTTTTCCAGTTTTGAGAAGACAAACTGCAAAAAAAGGTCTAAAGATTCAGAAAAGCCTGAAGAATGCTCTTGAGAAAAAAAAAAAAAAAAAAAAGACAAATATGCAACAGATAAATGTTGCATTTACAGAATTGCCTAGAAAGATCTTTAGTATTTTTTGTTGTTTTTGTTTGGTTTGTTTTTTAGGTAAGAATGATTTTTTTTTTAAACTGTAGTCTAAGATTTATTAAATCTTACTAAGTTATAGAGTTATAAACTAAGTAGTTATAAACTAAGAAGTAAAGCTGTAAACTTTTACGCTAGATTCATTCTTTCATGAAGTGATTCTCTGGTACGTAATAATATACAAGTTATTCAAATGCATTTTTTTTCCTTGTTTGCCCATTATTTACAATTTGCCCATTATTTACTAATCCAGAGAGAGAGAGATCTCTCATCTTTCTTTAAGCCCATGACAGATGTAAGAGGTTTTCCTATTCTGGATGAGTGGGAATATACGCTCTTGTCTGCAAGACACAAAAATAATTTTAAAAAGACTTTTTTTTTTTTTTTTTAAAGAAACATATAATAAGGGCTGATATCGCTGGTATCTTCAATATTTATACAGTACTTCTATATTTAAGTTTTCATGCTAGAAGACAAAATAGAAAGCATAGTGCTGCACACAAACCAAGCACAGAACTGTGGAGTCTGCAGCACATTTTAAAACACAAGCTTAAAGGCCCTACAAACTGGTAGCTTTTAACTGTCAGCTGGCACAGGACCTTGAGTGATCTATTGTACTAACTTGGCTTGCCATTTAAAACCAAGGCGTGACCACTGCTAATATATAAAATGACAACAAATATTCTTTGATTTGCTTATTAATAAACAGTAGCATTTCTGAGAGCAACAATTCCAATATTAGCTCCATGGTTTTGTCATTCAACTCTCAACAGATACACCACCTCCATAGAACAGCCCTCTAAAAACACAGCTTTACCTACTGTAACAAAAACAATCAAAACCTTTCACCATTTACTTACTTAAGCATGATTTCTTATTAAACTGTGCAGTATTTCTTCTGGAATAAAATATTCTGTACAGCGGCACTACCACTCTCTTTTCAGTAATATACAAGTCTTACTAAACCACTTGACTGCAACGTAAATATATGGCAATCACAAATTAGGAAAATAAAGATAAAAAATAAAAAAAATAATAAAACAGCTACATTGCAGAGAGTTAACTGCAAGTTAACACAATCAAAAAGTGTTGAGCTACATAAACAGAAGTTACACAGCTTCTATGTATGTGTACATAGAAGGGCAACTCTTCACCATTAAGTTTTACATAGATATATAAACTGCCAGATTACTCAGACTGTTTACTTGGATGTGAGTAAGCAAAACTCAAACATGATCATGACATACAGTTTTACATAGATGTTAATATTTTCCCAACTAAATCAAGAAATTAATTATAAAATGATCTCATTTGGATGGTGGCAGGAAGATGGCAAGACCTAAACCAAACTGCTTTTTGGTCTAGACTTTCAAAGACAGCTAGGTAAGTACAAACAGCTTACAATTTTCTTCTTTTCTACCATGGCTGTTAAAATCACATTTGACAAGTACAGAAGCGTAACCTTTATTCTTACAAAGATAATTTAAAATGAAAGCATGAAACACTGAATGGAAAGTCCATGATACAGAAAAATGAGTTTCAGAAGGGGGTTCGTGACATGAATATCTTTTAGCCCTGCAGTAAATCTGAATATTGACATGATTAGGCCGGGGTAGTTTTGTGATCACAGCTGCATGAAATCTATTAAAGGTTGGAAAACATTAAAAGCTTTTCCCTCCAAGAAAGTTTCTAGTTTTACAGTTGTATACAGAAGAGACAGAAAGACAAGTGTTCCCTCAGTAGCTACAAATGAAAATGCAATTAAAACAACAACATAATAAAAAAGAATTAAATGTTTTCAACAGCAATTATTTTTGAAGGGAAAAATAAACTTACCTGAGAATAACATGCTTAATGTTAAAAAGATAGGTACATTTTCAGTAGAACAAATAGAAACTAGACTAGCTCTTCTGGCTGCCTTCTACTCTATATATAGTTTCTACTCTACTATAGTTTATCTGAACATATTTTCAGCCACCTACCATGGGCTCTGCAGGTAAACTAATGAAAATTCTGGGTCATCATTTTTCTTAGGTCGTTAAAATACAATAAAAATAGGATAAAATAGGATAAAATTGAGAAAGAGCTTTGATGCATATCAGATGCTGTCTACTCTGAATTAGAACCTTAATCACTATAGAACATAAGAGACATGCTAAACACAGGGAAAGATGAAATAATACTGGTCATTCAGTGTGACAGGCTTCTGTGAATAGTTTCCCTTCAGATCTCAAAGGGTGACAAGTCCCATTAGCAGTGCTATTCAGCCTCTGCAGTGGAAGACCTTAGACAATCACCTGGAATGTTAAAATAGCTTAACTTTTTTCACATTTCCTATTGATCATTAAAAAAATAATAAATACATAAAAATATTGCAAAGGAACAAAATTTGACTTGTTCTCCCTTCAAGTTTCCCTTACACAACACGGAAAGGTTAAACAGCTTGCCACTGCTTCAATAGCCACTAGATGTCGACAGAGACTAGCATTCTAATGCACTGCTTCGTATATTAAATGAGACGCAGAGAAATAGATTTTAAGGTGTCCTTTATATTGATATATGCCCAAGCAAATGTACACTGCTTGGCTACATACAAAATCCAATCCAATCCAGTCCAAAATCTGATCAACTTAATGAACTGGAAGAATAGTAATAACCCTCCACACACAAACACTTCCAATTTCACATACGCACACATAGCTTATCACATTGTAAATATAATTTTTGAGGTACCATCTAAGCTGCCAAACTGTTGTCAAAATAAGTTGATCTTCCTTCTTGAACGAGAAGTGAACCACATTGAGTGGTTACACATTAGACTGTAAAAAAAGGCTAGGATAATTCTTCCTCTTCCTACTTCAAAATCAGTGTGATTTTATGCAATAAAAGCCAAAAATGAGCTGTAGCAGATTTGCCATGACCTACATAGCATATGCAAATGGGACACTTCCACTTTCCGTGCTTCCTTTCTTGAGCAGCTCACTTGTCTGCACAACATTTGTGTCTTGCTAGAGTACCTTTGTCTCCTGAGTTGAGGAGGTACAACTGAAGCTCTTTCTTACTTTTGTGCTAATCAGGGCAGCTGGAAGGAAGAGAAATAGAATGTTCCCACTGAGAAGGAAGAAAGCTGAGAATTCCTTCATTCTGACAGGCAAGGGGAGGCTCAAACTTGCACTGCCGAGAACTAGAAAATTAATGACCCTTTTTCTCTTTGAAGTTCACTGGCCTAAATATCAAGACAAGCATATGCCCTGATGACAGCATCTCTCTCACAATTGCACCAAAAAGAAAAACACTCCTGCAGGAAATTTAAGTGATAATAAGTCCTGCCAGATCGTGCTGATGTCAACAGATGCCTCAACTGTTTACCCAGCCAAATCGGGAGGCCACAAAAGCCACACAGTACGTCCTAGTTTGAATCTCCCTCCACATGTTGATTGCTTCTTTTTAAAGAATTCAGATTCTGATTGTAAATATGCCCTCCTAGAATAGATCAAGTTCCAGACAGGAAAACTTGCCAGTATTTCAGTATTTCTAGAGCCACTTTTAACTGTAATTACTAAACCAGTGACACAGAAGAATCCTGTATTTCTTCTGAAATCAGCATTATCACTTTGGTAGTCGACCAAATATTTGTACCACAGCTGTTTCAAAGAAGAGTTGATTAAAAACTCCAGGATCCAAATGATCTAAATGCTATTAATTTTGTTCAGAAATGCTATGGTATGTTATGCTTTGACTGTGAAAGCATTAACATACACATGCTTTCCATTTACTGTTTACCTCAGTCCCACAAAAACTAGTAATTTTTTTCCATATCACAATAAATCCAACTAGTAATGACAGGCTGTGTAAAAATTATATATATATATATATATAGATATATCACTTTCAAACAGGGAGTCAAAATATGAGTCCTGAAGAGACAGTATCATATCAGGTGCACACAAAGCACTTGAAAAAGAAGCTCCTCTGTTGCTTCTTTCTGAGTGTGGTTGTTTTACACTGACAGAAAAACACCACCACACCACCCCCTCACTCCCCCTGCTCTAAGGACGAGGGGGAGAAAACACAAGGAAAAAGGGCTCGAGCGTTGAGACAAAGGCAGGGAGATCACTCACCAATTATCATCACAGGCAAAACAGACTCAGCACAGAGATTAATGTAATTCATTCCATATTACTAATAGACAAGAGCAGCAAGAAACTAAAAGCAAACTAACTAACTAACTAACTAAGTAAATAAAATCAATCCACCTTCTTCTACGTCCTCTCCCTGAGCGGTGCAGGGGAACAGGGGCTCTGGTCAGTCCATGGCACTTCATCACCTGCCCCTACTGCAGCATGAGGTCCCTCCCACAGGATGTCATCCTTCCCGAACTGATCCGGCATGAGCCTCCCATCAAGAGCAAACTGCTCCAGCACGGGTCCCCCACGGGTGGCAGCTCCCCACAGACCCCCTGCTCCTGCGTGGGCTCCTCTCCACGGGCTGCAGCTCCGGCCCGGGGCCTGCTCCTGCGGGGGCTCTCCATGGGCCGCAGCCTCCTCCAGGCCACCTCCACCTGCTCCACCGGGGCTCCTCCACGGGCTGCAGCGTGGAGATCTGCTCCATGTGGGACCCATGGGCTGCAGGGGGACAGCCTGCTCCACCAGGGGCATCTCCACAGGCTGCAGGGGAACTTCTGCTGTGTGCCTGGAGCACCTCCTGGCTCCTTCTGCACTGACCGGGGGGCTGCAGGTCTGGATCTCTCACATTTTCTCACTCCTCTATCCCAGCTGCTGTTGTGCAGCTTCCCCCCCCCCCCCCCCTTTCTTCAATCTGCTCTCCCAGAGGCCCTACCAGCGTTGCTCCCTGGCTCAGCTCTGGCCAGCAGCGGGTCCCTTTTGGAGCCGTCTGGAGCTGGCTCTGATCTGACATGGAGCAGCTGCTGGGCTCTGCTCACAGAGGCCACTCCTGCAGCCCCCCCAATGCCAAAACCTTGCCATGTAAACCCAATACACTGAGTTGTTACAGCAGCTATACTATTTTTTTTAATTATTATTATTTTTTAATTTCTTTGGAGCAAAAGAACATGCAAACATAGAAGCAGCATCACAAGTCTATCGCAGAAAACTGGGGAAAAAAAAAATAAAAACCGTACGCGTAACCTAGAATAAATAAAACCAAAAAAGTTATTTCAAATCTACTTTGCTACCAGTTAGTTTTCTTCTTTCCTAGTACTTAATTCTAAGCAAGCTTAGAAACAAATAAGTTAACTACAAAGAAGAAAAAAAAAAGACAGACTGATGGCAAAGGAAGACATAAGGAAAGATCAAAAGGTCTATTGTTCTCTTACCTTCTTAGCATTTTCAGTTCAGATTTTGAATTAGCAGTTAAACTTCTACCATGTATTTTTCTCTTTCTGTCTCACTTTTATTAACTACTTCTCAGTCTCGGTCATCTATTTTGGCTTTGAAAGCAATCCAATTGCTCCAAAAACTCAACAACACTCAGTTATCTAACTACATTTACTTCTGGAATGATCACCATCACAGGAGACAGCCGTATTGGCTCCACTGTCCTGTATCACTCTAAGCTCATGCCTATGGGTCTACTGCTCTTCAGTCCATTTCAACTGTGTTAATTTAAAAACAAAAACCCAACACATTAAAATTTATGATTTGCACTGACGTCATATAAGGTGTTTTGATATGCATTTGAAAAACACTGTCATGCAAAATCATTTCAAATTAAGGCCAAGTATAAGATTTTGAAAGCCTGGACTGAAATGTGAGAGAAAAAACATCTGCCACTTTTAAACCTCTTCTGTTATGAAGACAGTTTGAGTAGTGTAGTAACAGGGTGTCTTTTAAGCACTTCAAAACACTTGGTGGTGGTCTGGGTTTCTGCATCTCAAATTTACATGCACCAGAAGTTAAACAAAAACAAAAAGTTACACTAGCATGAACTAAACGAGCTCCAAGATCAAAGTATTTGGAATTCTTCACAGTACTGCATTTATTTTAGGACCCTTGAACGTGAGGGCTTTGACAAACAGCATCTAAGCTGCTTTCCAGAGCGCACACTAATTCCAGAAAAGAGAATACTCGTGATTATAGCACGAGGGATGAACTTCCCTAAGAGGAAAATGCAATGTGTCACAGAGGAGGAAAAATAAGAAAAAAAAAAAAAAAGACCAAGAAGCCTCTTAAAACAGAGTAGTACAAAAAAATGAACCTATTTACATATACAGAAAAGATGACAGGAATCAGAAGGAGAGAGATAAAGAAATGGTGATAGAAAGCACAGGTTACTGCAGTAACTGGTTTTTGTGAAAGACTGTGAAACATTTATCCTTTAAATTAATGAGAATCTCACAAATGCACAGCGTTACCATCGGTATCTCCTACCTGCTTGTATTAGTACTCTTATGCTAAAAGAGTCCTGATCTTGCCACATGGAAGGACAAATTTGTTATTAATGGAGATTCTGCTTCAGAGATATCTGAACCTCCCAGAAAAGAAAGTCACCCTGCCTGAACTGAAATTCAGTTGTTTTTGTTAACTCTTCTGCAGCAACAAAGTTGGTCAGCTCCCTGGCAAGCTGAGAAAGTAAGATCGCATTGGTACAAATACATGCATTTACATATATATATATACACACACACATATACATTTACATGCATAACTTTACAGTAACAAATCAGCAGGGGTGCTGCCTAGTATTGATAGCACACCCACCCCAGCATAATTTCTGTTTTCAACAGTCACAAACAAAATGGTTGTTCTGTTATGTTTACGTTCAAACGAAAAAGCAGAGTGGGTTATAAACTCCCTCTCATATCCACAAAAATAAATATCACAGGACGAGCTCTATAACTTCTGTCTCTTGCTTCATTGTCTTTCCCTAAATTACTAGACTGTATGGAATTTTCTCTTGCTCTATGTCATTTATGAATGACTGAGGCTGGCAGAGCAAATTTATTTGCATTAACTGTTTTAAACGTTCATTTGTGTGCATCAGCCAAACCTTAAAGAAATCAGGACAAAGATACCATTATTTTAATTATATAGTAGAAGACTGATTTTATAGCCATGTAAAGCTGCTAGATTTCTCATCACATCATCCGTAGCAATTAGTTTCATCAGGCAATAAGCCTTTCATCAGCAATATGATACACAGTAAATTATACTAGGAATGCAGCTTTGTAGCATGACAGGTTGACAGATACAGTGTGAAAATGAAACCTGTTAATGTTTTAAATGGGTGAAAAGCATTTGCTTCAACCTCATATACTTTGTTCTTATTTAAAATTTTATGTATTATGTAAGCACGATTAATATAACTTGACATAACAGTTCTTAGAGTCATAGAATAGGTAATTCATGATGCTATTTTACTAATTTAAACTGGCATTGATGACGACTGTCACAATTGCACAGAAATACAACATTAAAGTATTTTATATTATACACAGATGTTCTCAGTTATATGTTATATGTTACACAAATACATATTTCTGGTACAAACCCAGAGCAACTCCTTAGAAATCCAGAAATTTACTCCAACCTAGTGGAGAACAAAGGAATGCCACATAAAATAAGATTATAATGGATCATGTAGCAAAACTGTCAACATGCACCAGTATCTATAAACATATCATACTCTTATTACTGTGAGTTATAACAACAAACATAACTGCAAATGCTTCTCTTTTTAAACCTGTATTGTGCTAATAGTCCCAGTGCACATGAATTGCCAAGAACTGGAGGCAACATGCTGGGAAGTTCTAAAACAAACAATTCCCATTTACTCATTATTTCTCACCGTTTATAAACAGGTCTAGACATCCTCCTAGGATGAAAACTTGACATCTCAGTACACAGCATATAGAAAGGCAATGAAGTCCTATCAGCAGGAAAAAAATAAATAATAATAATCCATTTGTCAAAATAAGCTATCCACATTGCGGTAAGGTTTGATAGAGCTTCTATATCAACAAATCACTATCATTGCAGTGCAGATAAAACTCTACTTTTCTATCATTGCTCTTCTCAAACTGTCACTTTCGGGGCTGAGATTTGGTCTTGTAAGACTGCTTAGAAATTAGCTTATAAAATTATGCTTTTTTTTTTTTTTAAATATAATAGGACTCTTGATAAAACAGCTACATGGACTTGATATCGGCCGAAAAAATTAAAATGGATCCAGATTACAGTGCTATGTTGGACCACTTCCAATCTGATTCTAGCTGGATAAAATCATACAATCAGCCTTCCTTTGCTTTTCCTACCTTCAAAATCTTAGAAACTTCACACACAAAAAGCAAAACACAAAAGAATTGCATTGACATCACACCTCCTTCATTCTATTTGATGTTTTAAGAGTAAGATCAGCTTGTTTATTATTATTGTTATTACTATTATTCTCTTCAAGGCACAGTAAAAAGATTTGAGATGAATGGCAAGAAAGACTAGTCATGAAAACAAGGCATATCTCACGGTTTCTTACTCATTGCTAACATATCTATCATTAAGAAATAAGAAATCTAACAAAGAAATTGTCCAATTTTACTTGCTCAATTTTACATTTTTAAAGACAAAGTGAGATCAGAATGAGCTGTATATGTATTCGATCTTATGTAGCAGAATATATGTGTATATATATTTATATATATACACACCATATATATGTGGGGAGCTCCATATATATAAATGGAGCTCCTTATCATGACTGTAACAGAAAAGGAGTCAATAATTCAAAATTACAACAGACAATACCAGCTTTTGTTTCAGATTTCTTCTAAAGGCATAAATCAATCACCACCTGAAACAGGTTTGGAAAACACTTCATGTAAGGTTGTTCTAAACTCTTGTTTTGTTTTGTTTTTCCATGAAAGAGCTGGTATCAACCACCATTTGGTAAAGAAGGAAGGCTTAGATTGCTACTGTTGTCAGTTGTGTCTTTACACATAATGAGCCCACAGAAATGTGTGAGTCAGTGTGGATTTTTTCTTAAACCAGCAAAATACTGCTTTTTCTCCTTCCATTTTAGCTCATAAATTTAGGATTGGCCAGCTCAGAAGGAGCTGTGACAATTGTGAAATCAACATCAAATTATTCAAGAAAATGAAATGTAAACAATTTGAAAGGCATAAGGATTTTTAACCACCTTTTAAGAACTCTTCTTTGTTTGCTTATGACATCTACAGTTACTGCTACATGTTTAAAAACCAGCATCTAGTACACTTCTATGACTTGATAAATAGAGTCAGTGTCAATGCTGTGTCAATTAAGAAAGGGATCTGCAACACAGGAAAATGAAAGGAAAAAAGTTGTCTCTGAGATTTCTGAAAGTAAATCACAAGCCAATAAGTAAAGTTTACCTCTATCCCATTAAATAATATTAACCGCAAAACTAACAGGAAAACTACTCATCAAGTAATACTGAAGTTATGATGAATGTAAACAGGTATAGTTTAGCTGATATCTCAGGGGAACTGCATTGATTTGTTCTCCTTGAGAATCTGTCTACAAATATAGAAACTTGAAAATGGTAGAAAATGGTTGTGAATATAAGTAAAGTCTACACCTAGACTGACACCTTAGCTACTTCCCTAGATATAAACTTTTATTACAACTTTAAGGAATCCCTTATCATTTCAGGGTCCCGTCTGTTCCAAATCATCCACACTGTAAAATATTCTTGAGGATGATGAAGGTCTGAATCTTTTTTATTATTATTACCTTGAGAATTGCCTATTTTTTGGCACAAGAATCACCATAAAGCAAAAACAAATCCCAACATCTATAAAACCAAAAGAAAAATGAATTTTCTGTCATAGACATTTACCTATATTATCAATAGCTTAATTTTAACAAGATATTACTATGCAAATCAAAAGGAAGATATAGAAGGAAACCAGATCATTATTAGGGATTTTTTAAAAACATATTTCCATTAATATCACACCTGTTCTTCATATACTCCAGTTCATGTTCTTGACTAAAATTATCAGCTGAGATCCACAATTCTACACTAAATGACCTCATGCATTAAAAGGGGTAATGCATCAGAGATCTCAAACATTTCTCAATTCTAACAATGTTAGAAACAGGCTTGAGAACTCTCCTAACCTTGCAAGAGGAATGATAGAGCATGGAAAACTTGCAGACGGACTTTGTCCATAGCTACTGCAAGTTAAGTAGGCATTCCTTCTTTTAGCAGAAACATTCACTATGGCAGCTGATAAAATGATAGAAGAGGCTATTACAGAGTAACACACCAAAGCCTATTTAGTTTTGTTCCCCCCACCCCCCTTCTCCTGTGCATATATTTAATGAAGTGCGTGTCAGCTACTAAAAGATGCGTATCCAAACAAATGTTATCTCCTTCAGTACAAAAGCACAGATAGGAAGGTAAATGCTTACCATCTGTATACTTTATGTTCTAGACAAACAAGCATTACAGTAAGAAAGATGAATGTGTACATTGATTTTTAAATAATATTGCTGGTCAGTCATAAATGACCATTCAACTTTACATTTTATTTCTAGAAATAAACAGTGAGAATCCAAACTCTTGGATTCTCTTTTGATGTGTATGCATGCTTCAAGAAAGTGTGTATCTTTTTAAAGGGAGGAGAGTATTTTATTTCTTTTTACTTTCTCAACATGAAACACAACCAATACATTTTCAAATTCACTACGTTAAAAAAAAAATCTGTTCTGATATTAATTGCACTTTATACATTATTTCTATAATTATGATATAGCACAATGAAGCTCAAAATGCTGCCTCGGTTCTGCTGATGGCAGTGCACATGGTATTTAATATCAAGGATTCAGTGTTCAAAGATGTTACTTTTGTAGAACTTAAGAACTGCATTGAGGTGATACAACGCTGCTTGTCAACAGATTTCTGACAGGTGTTTTGATCATTAATTTTCAGCACTACAAAAAGACATGGACAATTATTATGTCCTAATTATAGTCAAAATTCAGCTTAGATTTATTTTTTAAACAACTTTGTAGTATTTCTCTTTGTCTTCTGAAATGCTTTCAAGCCTCCATCAGCTTACTTCTGTAAATTTTATGTCTATTTATGGATTACCAAAATGGAAATACAAAGTAATCAGATATCACAGTAATGGACATCAAAATGAGATGTTAGGTTTATAGATAATGAGCCTTCAGCATATATGATAGGTAGATGCAATTAGAGAAATGAGCTTTGAGGAGTACCAGCAGCAACTCTCTTCTTCAGCCAGCCAGTTGTAAAGCAAGTTGTCAGCATGGAATACTTCTGTGATTACATTCAGTGTCTGAAGATCTTTAGCTGGATTCTTATTGGGTCTCCAAACTTGGCTGAGCACTATTATCCTGTGGTTTTTTCTTCTGTTATTTTCAAAGAGTTAGGAAAACATTCCTTTCTCTGTATTATTTTTTTTTTGTATACTCAAGCATCTAGAAACTGTATGTTCCTGGGTGTTTTGCTTTTCCAGTGTTTTTCCTCCAAAATCAGAAGCATTACACAGAAATATAAATTCATATAAGGACATTGCTGAATAAATATTAATAGGCAATTTTGAATTTTAAAGTTGATTTTAAATTGTACTTCCTCTGTTTTTCCTCTTGTAGCACGACAAATGACCCACACATCTAAACGAGCAGAGTGTATTTCAATTACACTATCTACTCTCTGATTATCTGAGTCTGCTGCACTTCATCCTAGGGTAGTTAGCTTCTATCCAGAGAAGACTATGACAGTCTCTTAGAGTTCAATTTTATAAACTCTGGCACTTCAGTTAAAATTGCATGTGTTATCTTACTCTTTTTTTTTCTTTTTCCTGAAGATAAATGACTTGACAAAAGTCTGCCTTAGTTTACTTTACCAAATAGTCTTATTCTGATCAATAACGTAACTATTACTCATCTTCACTGTGCTCAGACCCATGTCAGATTTGATCATTTATGATCCTCATAAAAAGCATTACCATCTTTTGCCTTTCACGTCTTTGTTCTTACTCCTGTATTACTCCTGTCACCTCTAATGCCAATAGAAAAGAAGTGCTTTTGCAGCACTGACATGACGGACTTCGGTACCGAACTTTTTTTTTTTTTTTTTTTTTTTTTTCATTTTTTTAAAGTGAAGAAGAGACTGCTCAAGAAAACCACGGACAATCTTAGGAAACCAAAATGGTAGGTGTGCCTGGACAGAAAACTGGTTTTAGCCTGTGAATGATAGCATGCTGTTGCATCTAGGAAAACAAATAGATAGGTCCAATGTGTGGCAAGAAGTATTTGATTAGAAAGATCAAACATAGAGGACCTGTTGTACTGCTACCGAAACTGGACATTTACACAACAATTTATTTGTGTTATTAGAAGGTCATGAACAGTTAAAAATAAATAACTGTTGGGTTACACCTTACATACTGTTTTCTTAACTTATAACTTGAGAAATACTCCTTTGTTTGAATTCTGTTAAATTGTTTTGCCAGTTAAACTTTGCATAAGAGGCTTCAGGATGTTCTTTATTATATTACTTTTATTTTAGCTATACTTACTGAAATTACTGAAGGATTAAGAGTCATGTAAAACACTCAAATTGTGGAAGAAAAAAAAAAAAAGAGCTATGGGTACACCTAGCAAAGAGAAAGTAGTGAAAAGCATTTAGAAATTTTATATCAGAATATTTTGACATAAAGGACATAAACTCATCAAGTTAAAGGTAAGAAATAACAAACTGCTTAAAATTGCTGCAACTCTCTAAGTGACTTGGAAAAATAGAGTACAAGGGAATTTAAGTAATCTACTTTAAAAAAAGGTAGGATTTTGACTACTTAAATCCTGAAATTTCAAGTTGAAATATCTTTTGAAAGCACACACAATTTCAATTTGGAAACTGGGAGAGACTTTAACATATCCCTAAGTACTTTTTTCTAACTGTCAATTAACCTGCTAATGATTTGTGATAGACTGTGGCCATTGTACTCCAGCTTCTGATGACCAGACTTTTTCTGTTTGTGTCATTTTCAATGTATTTATTTTTAAGATTAACGTACCTTCTACATTAAACAGCTACATAGGATTTTTTTTTTCTTTTCTCCTGACATCACTATCAAGGCAGCCATTCCCATATGAAAGTATGAAAGTAACTACTGTACAGTGTCCCCCTTTCCCATTTGAAGCAGGGAGAGAGAGAGGCACTGTACAGCATGGTCCAGCCTTTCAGGGGATCAGTGCAGGGACACTGTGCAGCAACTCTAACCTTTCAAGTGATCAAGGTACTCATCTAAAACAGAATTAATCTCTTAGCTCCCTCCAACTTCACATACTCACAAAATAATAACAATAAAGTTGACTTAAATTTAAAGAGACAGCATATCAAGCTATTCTCTATAAAGTATGCTGTTTTGGTTTGGCTGTTTTTCTTGGGATTTTTTTCCTCCAGTTCAGTATAAATCTCAATCTATGTATGCTGATCTTTAACATCACCATGGATCCACCATGTTGCCCAAGTCTCAACATACAAGCAGAAAGCTTTTGGACAAAACTGGTTGCTTGTATATTTGATACAAATACCCTTCATCTCCTGAAATATTGCAGTATTTATTGAACATCACTACAATCCAAGATATATCCACTCTGCCCAAAAGACAAATACACCTTGAACAAGCTCTCTCTCCCCCCAAGAGGCATTTATGAGTTTTCAAAGAGAAAGGTTTTAGAGCACTGTCACACATTTCCACACAGGTTCTAAAATTGCATGGATATATACTTTTTCCATAAAAAATCAAGTAGATAATTTGAAGGACAACAACTGAGGTAAAAATATTTTTAGCTTTGTAGTAATTATCATGTATAAACACAACCAGAAGATCCATGAACTAGCAGAAATGCACGTTTAAGTTCTAAGTATGCCTTTACATAAATAACAAGGCCAAAACATGAATTGAAAAAAAAATAATAATGTGCAAGGTGATGCATGGATTTCTAAAATCAAAACATAAACAAACCCTCCTCTCTAAATACAACAGAAAAATCTTGCTGAATAGGTTCACTTCATGTTTAGAGGACAGCAAAGGCTTCACAAATATTTGCACATCATACTGATGTTTGCAAAACCTGTGCTGAAGCCCAGTCTAGTTGAAACCAGAAATACTGAGAACATTCAGTCCAAGAAGGAAGAAGTGAGGAGACACCTGCATCTGCAATAACTCAAGAGGATGTTTTCTGACAATTTAACACACTTGCAGCACATAGTATTTTTGATTTGAATAAGCAAAAGAGATCCTGTTACTATTTCCCATTTTTCCTTAGTTTAAGCAGCATAAAATTATACAAAAAGCTCTGCAATAAAATAAATTCTTAAAGAGAGACTATTAGTTTTAGCTCACTTTGCTCACCAACAATTGTTATCTAAATGGTATTAAGGAACAGTAACTCTAAGGTAGGATCTGAACTCATAATTTGATCAAATGGTTAAAGGTACACTGACCTATGAAATAAAACTGGATATTGCTCAAGATATAGTGAAGATTGATACCACGGCTATATTAATATTGTTTTTTAATACATAATATATATATATATAATACATATACATATATATTTAAATAATAAATATAAATAAATAATAAATAATAAATATGCATATGCATATATTAATATAAATACAAATACTTTTTTTATACATGAGTCAGCTTATTTTATCTGCAATGTGTGCAATTTATACTACAAAAGGAAATTAGAGTCAGATCGCTAAGAGACAAATAGGAAAAGACATCTGCAGAGACAAGGATTTTTTCATATAAGAGATCACAAAAATGACAACCACTGAAGTGTCTTTGCACACATCAGGAATTATCACAAACATGTTCAATCATGCTCTGCAATACTGAACAATATACTCATTTTTATATGAACCAGTAAGATCTATGGCTTGTGTTTAGTACTCATTTTAAAAGGTACTAAAACAGAGCCAATCATTGTACATAAGATGAAGTGATAGTTTAGGAAGAAAATGTGATGAAATGGTAACAAAAGAGGGTCCTTACCAACCAGAATGTGATAAGAAGAATACTTCAACAATAAGTGAGATATCGATTTATCAAAACTAAATTATAAGAGCTGTTGAACTGGAACCCAATACATGGCTTATAGTAAATGTGATGACGTTTGGGAAAATAATGTCTTCTATTAAACTGTTAGAGATATGTCAGAAGTTTCACTGCTTATTAAACGTTATTGGATGACTGCAGATAAGTGAAATCAACTGCAGATATTTCCAAAGTTTCCTAAGACTGCTTGCCTATCTCTGCTTAAGTTTGTTCCTCCAACTCAGTGCAGTCCTGGCAAACTTTTGATCCATTGGTCTATTTCAACCAAGATTGACAGAGCAATAAAGATGCCAAATAGGAATCAAATTCCCACAGGTTTTGTAGAGAAAGAGCATATCCCTGCAGTGGGAAATACAAGAAGAATGCAGACATAGTTTAGCAACAGACATTGGCCGTAAAGACACACTGATCCAAAAGGGCATAGCCACTTTTGTCATCTGTCCACTGGCAGAAGTGATAAGCTTGAGAAGCAGCCAGGGTTCAATGAAGAGAAGAGAGGAAAGAAACCCTAGAGGATGTAGAGAGTGTATCCAGAGGAAACAGATCTTTATTGGTGTAGTGGGTTTATGTGGCAAGGTTTTGGTAGCAGGGGGCCATAGGGGTGGTTTCTGTGAGAAGAATCTAGAAGCTGCCCCATGTTAGGTAGGGGCCCCACTGCTGACGAGAGCTGAGCCAATAAGTGATGTTGTTTTGCGCCTCTGTGAAAGCATATTTAAGACACGAAAAAAATGCTGCACTTCACAGCAGCTGGGAGAGTGAGAGGAGTGAGAAACAGCCTTGCAGGTGCCAAGGTCAGTGAAGAAGGATGGAGAGAGGTGCTTCAGGCGCTGGAGCAGAAGTCCCCTGCGGCCTGTGGTGAGGACCATGGTGAAGCAGGCTGTCCCCCTGCAGCCCATGGAGTACCACGGTGGAGCAGGGTTCCATACTGCAGCCCGTGGAGAAGACCACGGTAGAGCAGGTGGACCTGCACCAATGGAGGCTGAGGCCTGTGGAGGACCCCCACCAGAGCAGATTCCAGGCCGGAGCTGTAGCCCATGGAGAGGAGACCACGCAGGAGCAGGTGACCTGGCAGGAGCTGCTGTCTGTGGGGGACCCAGGTTGGAGCAGTTTGCTCCTGAGGGATGGACCCCGTGGTACGGACCCATATCTGGAGCAGTTCTTGAAGAGCTGCTGCCTGTGGGAAGCCCACGCCAGATCAGTTCGGCAAGGACTGCATCCCGTGGGAGGGACCCCACAGCACAGGGGATGAGAGTGACCGAGAAGGAGCGGCAGGGAAGAAGCGCTATAGACTGACCATAACCCCCATTCCCCTGCGCCATTCGGGGGGAGGAGGTGGAAGAGGGTGGATGGGGGGAAGGTGCTTTTAGTTTCTTTCCTTTGTTTCTCACTTCTCTAGCTTGTTAGTAATAGGCAATAAATCTTACTATCTCCCTATGCTGAGTCTGTTTTCCCTGTCATGATAATTGTTGAGTGATCTCACTGTCCTTATCTCAACCCTTGAGCCCTTTGCATCGTATTTTTCTCCCCCTCTCCCTTTGAGGAGGGGGAGTGAGAGAGCGATTGTGGTGGAGCTCAGCCACCCACCCGAGTAAAACCACCACAATTGGTTCAACTGCTTTTGAAATAATGTTCTGTCTACTGCCATACAAATAAGCTACAGCTGACCTGTAGAAAGAATGCTTTGGATGTTTCCCCCAAGTGACAAAGCATCTGATGCAAGCTTCATAGATCCTGAAACAACCCAATATAAACAAGTACAATATTACTGCTTCTCCAGTAATGGATTAAAAACAACAAAGAAAACATTCCGGGGAAAAACATGCAAGGTTTCAGAAAAAGTAATATATTGCTATTTCATTTACAGAAGCTTCTCGTTGTGGTTATTCACTTCAATCTTCTGCAACTAATATTTTAGATTGGAGACTATGCCTAGGTTAAAAAGACAGCTTAAAAGGAGAGAGGGGAAAGTCACATGCACACTAGAAACAACAAAAGTCTGAGTAAGAAGAAAAGTATTCATTTACAGGGAAGTAAACTCTATAAACTGAGTAAACTACTTTGACCCAAAAAGTTTTAAATGAAAAACTACTTTTATACCAAGCTGAGAATGTAAAAGTTTGCTACCTTCAGTGTTATAATTATGTAACAAAAAGAGATCGCTAACAATGCTAGAGTCATGTCCAAGATCTTTAAAACTCATATTTCTAAAACACCCATTCTGATTTTTTTTTCTTTCTTTTTTTTTCTTTTTTTTTTTAAGACTTACTTCCAAGTTCTCCCTCATTAGGCAAGGGAAGAACAGATATGAGAGAAGGCCATTAGCGTTGGTACACAAGCCAAAATTTATTCCTGAGTTGAACTTTCCAAAAATTATCAGCTGAGATAATTGGTAGATATTTACAAACTCTCTGTTGTCAGTTATACCAATGCCAATTATGCTCATAATATAAATATTTGATAACATAGGTACTGATCCAGTGATTCTAAGCATCCTTTATGAGCTCACAATCATCCGTTAATCACAGTAGACTGGTACTCTTGATTACATTAGATCACATGCATCTGTCTGAACAGTCACACATTTCCATGTTATATTCAAAAATATTTGAGGGAATCTTTCTCATCCCTGAAGATTTATTCATATCATCAATAAATGCTTTGTTATTGATTGAAGGAATCCCACTTCCCAATTCAGTTTAAGAGATTTTCTTAATTTTTTTTTTAATAGATGTCTGATTTTTTTTCTGTCAGGTAGAAGTAAACATTAAGAATATACCATTGTCAACTGGAACATTTTATGGCAAGTTTTGTCACCAAATTTTTATACAGATAAATAGCTTACAGATTGATTGCAAGCAATGCTAAACATGCTGCTGCTGCAAAAGAAAACTGTATGAGTCACACACATCTACAGAATTCTATCCCAAAGCGACTGTCGGCCATTGCAGTGACTTTCTTTCTCTAATCCCCACCACTATCATTTACTTCCTTTCCTCTCATTACTTCGTTAACCTTCTTTAGCTCTTATTCCCCTGACAACATAAAAGGGAATTACAACAATCACCATATCTGGTAGATGGATCCAAATCTCTCCCTAGCACAGACTGGTTTCAGTGATAGTATACATGCATGTATGTATATAAACCAGCATTTAACAGCAATGACTTTGTGTATTCAGTCATACATACACTACGTAGCATTATATTATCTAATAGGTAAAATAAGATTTGTAACTACTAAAGCCAGAGATAGGTTTTCATTAATTTTAGTGTCCTGGACTAAGAGGCATTCAGGAAATTGTCAAGTATTCATTAACATGTCTGTTTTTTAAGAAAAGCTAAATCAAATCACTGCTCAGGGCTTGGATTCATAGCAGCATCACATTCTGAACCATGGTAACAGTGGCAAGACTAGGTTTAACTATTACTGCTGCTGCTAAGAAGGCCCTTAACCCTGTTGGTGGCCACAATCCCCTATGCAGAGGAACAAGCAGAGGCTCAGCCTTATACCAGGCTACCTGGAACCTGGATTACCTATTAATAAGCATAGCCATGTCAATGTCATCATGTTTCAAAAAATACCAGGTCTTCGAGGGGTGGATCTGTAACCCTATCTGCAATCCCCTGCTTTAAACTTCCCTTTTCCCTCACAGAGGTTTAGCTGCCTGTGTACCAAGGATCTAAGACCCAGCTCTGATGTGGCACATCCGCATAACTTTGGCTCAGACCTCACAAAAAATTGTTAAGTAGTGGGGGGGGGGGGAAGGCAGTAAGTTTGAAGAAAAATAAAATAAAACTCTAAAAGGTGTTAAATTCACTAATGGGGAGATGGGGATCATCAGTAGCTAAAAAGCACCAACCAGGTATCGTATAAAAATCATTTACAAATACATAAATAAATAAAGAGGGATGCTAGTTGGGAGTCTTCTGGTCAAGTCATCAGCATCAGGGGCAAAGAGCAACTCAAGAAAGGCAAGGACACCGTGGAGCCAGCCTGTCCCCTCATGTCCGATGCACGCAAGGAAAGCTCCTTTCAATACCTTACTGGTGGCAGCAAGCATACAAATGATTCACCCAACAGCTCATTAAGCCCCGACTTTTATGTACATGTATGTGCACAGAAATAAATAGTTACTTTATACATTCAAGTTGCATATATCCTGCCTGCACAATCTCTCTGCACTCATCTGAAGACGTTTGAATACAGCAGCCTGTAAGAGGGGTGGCAGCACTGCCTGCTTACATCAGTACTCATTTCAACCTATTACATCACTGGGAGGAATGCTAAGATATCTTACGTTTCTAATCATGTTTCAATAATGAACAAATTTATTGGGGGGGGGGGGGGGGGGGAGGGGGAGAAGGATATAAGATGCTTTCACTGCTGTAGGAGAGTGAACAAGTTACCATGGTGTCAGTGTCGGCATATGAATATTGGAACAAAGAAGCAAGCATAGAGATCACTGAGAAATGATTCACAGTGTCTCCATCCTTCCCAATCCACCGTTCCCAATCAGCCCCTAACTCCCAATTCTGCACTCCTAAAAATCAATAGTGAAGACTGAGTAAGGTCAGGGCCAGAGTTTCATATTGAGGCAGTTCGAAGCACCATATATAAATAGACCTGCATGAAATATTGTCAGAAAAGTAAATGTTTGCTTCCCAAGACAAAACAAAGAAATAGCTCTAAAGAAAATCAATATGGGAGGTAAAGTAGGTCACTCAACAGCTTAAGTTTGTCAGAATATGCCAAGACAAGAAACACAAGTTACATTCATACAGCTTAAATAATACAATCCATTGCTGATAGCTAAGTGTCTACATTTAACAGCAAAACAGAAGGTGCTCTGATTTTTATTCAGTACAACAATTGGCTGCACATAAGTTTCTATATTTGTCAAAAAATGTCAACACATTTGTGAGTTTTCTATTATTTTCCTAGATTGAGTAATCATCACAAAGAATTACCAAGAATTACCTATTGCTTAATTAGCTCTCACAAAGGAAAAACAGACATCCCCAAGAGCACCTAAATTGAATTTCTGATGAAGTTGAGACCTCTTCTCCAGCTCACACAGCCCAGAATTCTATGAACGTGTAAAAGGCAAACTGTAAAGAAAACATCCTATCAGAATTTTATGCCGACTCTTTTTGTAATAAGGGAATGAGCAGATCTCAGAGAAATCCAAACAGCCTGCAAGGAGTCTCAGGGCAGGATGTAGAATGTAAGAAATGCTATGGAGCTAAGAATTGATAGTCTAACTCATGTTTTAACAGACCAATAACTCAAACTATTCATCTACATACAACACACTTACAGAAAAGCCTCAATGATAAAATTATTTTTTTTTCTAAAGAAAAAAAAAAAGCCTCCCTGTCTGTCCCTTTGTTTCACTCGCCCTTGCATGGTTCCCGTGGCTTCAGAAGCAGAGTTTCATTCCCTAGCAATGAGACTTGGAGGTGGCTGTGACAAGGCATCGTAATGTTGAGGTCTCTCCCAGGAGAAATAAGGCATTTACAATCTACGGAGTGGATTTCTTCCTCCTCAGCCTTAGGCCTGCTTAGCTTTATTTTCATACCTTTCCTCAGCAACCCACCACACATCTCTGGGCAGCCAGGGCAGCATGGCCAGGGTTTACTGTGTGGCAATGACCGTGGCTACTTGCGCTGTTATCGCACCCAGTCCCACGCAGCCCAGGGAGCCGCGAGTCACTCAGGGCTGTGTCACTGAATATAGCTTTCGGTATCAAGTTTAGAGCTTCTTTTTGGTGGCAGGGTCAGGTAGAAGACGTATCGCTGGGAGTTTAAACCCATGTTTCTCTGACCTGACAGTAAGCACAATACCCTTTTACCTGAGGGTAGCTTGTTGAAAATTCAGTTGACTTTGGTGCTTGTTGCAAACTATATGACCACCCCTCACTGGAAATCAATTTTGAAACTAATCGGCAACAAATCTCTAATTACAATTTAATAGAGACCCATACAAGACAAAAATACAGTTAGTTAAATAAAAACTCATAGTGCTAGAAAAGCAGCAAGCAAAGAATTGTAGGAGTTTTACAGACGTGTTTTTCAAACACCTGCATAATAATATGCCAAAAACCTCTAGAGGCCAACAGTCAATATTTTACAAAATAGCACTCATAATACTGTTTTCAATGTACTGCTGGATGGGGTGTCCACAGCAAAGTGTTGCCATGGGCAAGTTAATATGTTAGAACTTACATGCCCTGCCCCTGAGGCGCTGCCATCTTGGCTGCTTGCCCCAGCCATGCCTTGTGGTGGGGCCGCTGGGGCCGGCACGGGGCAGCCCCGGCCATGCCCCACACAGCAATCACGCAGCCACACATCCGCACCCCCACCTCATTCAATGGATGAGATGAAACTAAGTCAGAATAATGCCTAGTCTCACAAAACAGGACAAAAGTATTTTCTCTCATATTACTAGGCAAACAAAATCCATAAGTACTCAGTAAAGGATTGAGATGGAAAACTGCATATACACTCAAGGGTCATGTAAATGTTGCGCTCTCTTGGCAAGCTTCAAATAACTCCAATTCTAGCTAGTACTACTTAGGTGATCTCCACCCAAAGAAATGGAAATCCTTTATTATCTGTGACAGTGTAAGGTTTAGAGAATAATCAGAGAAACAATTTTACTTCCTCCTGGAAATAAAAATTAGAAGTAAAGCTATGCAGTAAATGAATGTGTAAAGATGGGGGCAGGAGGAACAATCGTGTATGAAGCAGAACAGTGGAAAGGAACCTTGGAACTGTAAAATATAACTAACCTCCTTACCCCAAAATTGAATACTGTAAATTTAGAAGAGCTTCTGGCTTTTAAGCAGTTTGAAAACTTTAAAAGCTACTTTTATCCTAACTTCACATTGAAATTTATGGGATGCACCTTTCCAGAATGAACCAGTGGTATTTTAAAAATTTCCATCAATGAATTGTTACTTGGTTAACTACATGTGTAGTTTGTAAAAATGACATTTGACTTCAGTTTTAATCACAGTTTGTCAATATTCAGAGATGCATAATAGATCACTTGACTTAAAATTTTGAGTTAACTCTGAGGACAATAAACAAAATTTTATTCACTAGCTAAATAACAGCATTTTATTATTGATTATGATAGTTCTGTCCCTAAAAAGGAGGATTAGGAGGGCATTATACGTGTCAGTTCATTCACTTTTACCTTTATGTCTTGCCAGTACTTTGACTACCGGTAGGTAAAGAATTCCATGTGCAACAGATTAAAGAAAAAAAAAATCAATGAATTTTATGAATCAGATTAATGGCATTCATGTGAGAAAATAATACATGGAAAATGCATGGAAAATGTAGAAGGAAATGGATATATTTTCTTAAAACAAAAAACAGTAAGCAAGCAAACCAAAAACAAACAAACAAACAAAAACAACAAAGAAACCCACAACAGAAAACAGCTGCATCCATGAGTGTTGGGTAGTTTACAATGTCCATATGAAACAAAGTCTATTAATTTTCAACGTGTTACTGCCTAGAGAAATACAAAGGGAAGTACCAGAGGGAAGATATCCAAAAAGAACTTAAATCAGCTATATTGGCTGCTCAAAAGTTGAAAAAGAAACATCACAGGGATCATTGCTAGTGACTTGGGAAACAAATGATAATTGTAGAGAATTTGTAAACATTTGGAACAGTAAATGAAAAGAGGTTTTGAAAACTGCTGATGGGAATTCATTTTGATGAATTCCCAAGTTATATAAACTACATCTATTCCTCCTGATTTGATAACACTCCAAGGAAGGGATTTAGGAAAAGAATACATCTTTAAAAGAGGAAGAAAATGCTGACAGCAGCATGCATGGAACTGTGGCAAGGCGCTTTCAGCTTTTAGCATCTCACATGGATGGGATTTAATTTAGTGCAGAACTTATAGACTGTTGCACATAAAAAACGTTACATTTTGAAATACACACAAATCAAAAACAAATCCACATACTCCAAGTCTATAAACAGTCCAGTCTTTAATTTTGCAATGAGCTGTCTCAATTTTGTGAAAGGTATTAAAACAAAAAAAAGCAAAGAGCGATTCAAAAATGCCAAGCGTTTGAGTTGCTGAGACACTGTATTCCAGGACTGATATTCAGACCAGTCTCCAGAGAAAGAAAGCTGCTGTTTCCTTCTGATCTTGAACAAGTCATTATTTTCCTATTTTAATTAATTGCTTACATGCATTTCATTTTTATCTCGAAAAGCCTGTTGGGATTAATTGATACAAAATACTTGAAATATTTACTTGAAGATGCAAGAGAAGGCGATGACAGGTGGTACTGGAGATCAAAATACCTATAGAATTAAATTGTAATCAATTCTAGTCCCAGAATAAAAGATAACAGAATTTATATCTGGATGTCTGCTATTGCAAAGTGCAAGTACACTACAACTGAAAAAAGCTGACCAGAGGTACTATGTTTCAGAACTCAGTATGAAGATTAGTACTATTTTAAATTATATAGTTTATCAGTCTAAATGGAGATTTCTCGCAACTCTTGTGACTTGAGATTTTTATATTGCTTTTTCTTCCTGCCCCAAAAGCAAGAGTAGAAAGAGGATGTTGTTCACCTCCATTAACCTTTAGAATTAATCCAGGAAAAAAAATACATATAATTGTTTATTTCCTCTGAATAATTAAAGTTGAACAACACACATACATCTGCTGAGGCCTTGAGTTTTGACAGCCTCTGCCTCTTTCTTTAAGCCTCCTTACTTTTCTGGTGCTAAGGGAGAGAGAACAGCTTCATCACCCCAGCATAAGCAAGCCCTGCAACACACACTGTTTACTGGACTGCCATCTGTATCCTGGAGCTGCAAGAAATAGGAGTTTCATGTGCAGGATGCTAGCATGTTTTACTCACATGAATGGAGCTATGTTGAATAGATGATAATCGGGCCCCTAATTCAGAATAGCTCCACTAAGATTTCAACCAAACAATGTTTAATTTAATCATGCTATTAAAGAATCAACAATGGGACAGATTTGCTTTTCTGCTTAAACTGTGCTACAAGCTCAACGTAAAGGGTGTTGACTCTGCCATTCAACAGAACACCCCCAAAATATACAGATGTTATACTTGTCTTATGTACATTGCATTTACTTCAGTGCTAGCACACACTGTAAAACTCCATAAAGAAAGCAGTCCCAAATTTTGTAATGGATGTAAATTTTGAATAGGATGTAAAAGTTGGAGAAATTGAGTTAGGAATTTAGAGCCAGCTCTTAGCCTTTCTTCACAGGAGAGGTGCTCCAGCCCGCTCATCACCCTCATGGCCCTCCTCCGGACCTGCTCTAACAGACCCACATCCTCCTTGTGCTGGTGGCCTCAGACCTGGACACAGCAGTGCAAGTGGGGCTTCACGAGGACAGAGCAGAGTGGGACAATCACCTCCCTTGACCTGCTGTCCTCACCTCTGTTGAGGCAGCCCAGGATGCAGTTGGCCTTCCGGGCTGCAAGCACGCACTGCTGGCTCATGGTGAGATTTTTGTTCACCAGCACCCCCAAGTCCTTCTCTACAGGGCTGCTCTCAGTGAGTTCTTCTCTCAGTCTGTCTTCATGTCTGGGATTGCCCCCACCCAGGTGCAGCACCTTGCACTTAGGCTTGCCGAACTTCCTTAGGTTCACATGGGCCCACTTCTCAAGCTTGTCCAGGTCCCTCTGAATGGTATGCCTTCCTTCTGTTCCATCAGCTTCACCACTCAACTTGGTGTTGTCTGCAAACTTGCTGAGAGTACACTTGATTCCACTGTCTCTGTCATTAATAAAGATATTAAACAGCACCAGTCACAAAAAAGACCCCTCACACCACTTGTCACTGGCCTCCACCTGGACATAGAGTCATCAACCACCACTCTCTGGGTGCAGCCTTCAAGTTAATTCCTTTTTCACTGAACGATCCACCCTTCAAATCCATCTCTCTCCGGTTTGTAGATCAGGATATTAAGTACAGGCATTGTTCCACTTACATACACTTACACTTACTGTTCCATACCTTCTTGCTAATGTTTTCCTACACAGGATGCCTACAGAGGTTCTGAACTGGAGTGGAAAAAAAAATTACCTCTTTCCATTATTCTTGTTTAAGAAAGGAAGTTAAATGATGTTAAAGCCATAGCTCTACGTATTGTAGTACTTAAGCACTTTTTGTTGTTTACAAATTGATTATACCAATTTTATAATCTATATGAGTATATATTAGTATTATATTAGTGTATATTAGTATATATACTAATTTTATAATATATCTGATTATACTAATTTTATAATTTTAATAAAAGTTTTGCTTTTGTATAATATATAAATAAAAAAGTTATCTAATTTCATCTATGTTTTTATGGGTTCTGACTTACTAGAGATCCTCAACTTTCATTCTATTGATTTAATCAGATTGGACCTTCATAAACAGGAAGAAAATGCTTAAATACAGTGAAGCTTAGCATCAAAACTAGTCATTACAAAACTCCCAGGGAAGCCATTACCAGGTATTTTAAATAACCATTTCAGAAAATGCTTCAACACATACCAACATTGAAATGAAACTTTGCCACCAGTATTTCATAGATGCCGGTATTGAAATAGCTGAAGAATAAAGATTGATTTTTTTTTCCTTCACCAGCAGCATCAACAGTGTCAAGGAACCATGGCACCAATAGTACATTTACCAATGACCACTTCCTATACAATTTGTCTTTTCTCCTATGAAAATATACAGGAAATATAGTAGATTATTACCAACCTTAAAAAAAAAAAAAAAAAGGGCTCTATAAAAAAAGAGGGAAAACGTTTTCTGTTCTATTTTCTGATTTTTCAGCTCATTTTTTTTCTTTGCCAAAATACATAAATATGTATAACCAAAATATACAAAAGATGTAAAACTTCATTCACTCTTGTCTTGCAATATCAGAGACTTGGCGCCATCCTCATCAATATTTTCAGACATCGTAAATCTCTTCAATCTTCTGGTTTCTACTATGTTCACTTTGGGCAGAACAAGCAGACCATTAAATCAGTCTCTATGTACCATCCTATTGCAACATAAAGCAGTTCAGTGTTTGAAATTTCACGAATTTCACATTGACCCATTTGAATCTCAAGCCAAAAACAGGTCAAGTAATTTTCCTAATGTGAAAGGTTTTGCACAGTTTAACTGCGGTAGTCAAACTGGAAATTTTGAGAGCAAAGGGGCTTCCTAAAGTGTTATAGGAACTTTTTCTTAAAGTATCAAAGTCCTCAAATCTCTTATTTGCTCCATAAGTTAACATCACTGATAGTACCAGTACAACTCCGGGGGGGGGGAGGGGGGGGGGCACTGACTTTTAAAAAATAGATCCAAATAGGTAAGCGTTGAGGCAGAAAACCTTAGTTTTATTTCCTCTCCCTCAAACTGACTTCCAATTTTTATATTAAAATTCAGCAATCCATATTCTGATTAGTCAAAGTGATTTGAAAAGAAAAAAAACCTACTTAAGCAGTTTCAAATATAACTAAAATCAGATTCAAAAGATTCAACACAAATCTTGAGTAAGAAAATTATTCCTAAAACTTTTTTTTTTTTTTAAATGGTAAATGCTATGTGGGTCTTTGGTTATTTCAAAACCTCCAGGCAGCTAGACATAATTTTTGAAACCATTAGCAATCCATTGAACTTAGGACTTATGACTTGTTTTCCTACTTGCCAGTTTTATACAAGGTCTCTTACCAAGTTTTACCTAAGCGTTCTCTTTATTTAAAAGGAATAAATATTTCCTATGGGATTTGCTATTTTAGCTATTACTGGGAGAATTACTAAAACCAGTGAGGAAAGTTTCATTTAAATCAGTCTTAACCGATCCCATCAAAACTCCTACAGAAAAACACCAACAGAGATATTTTGCAGTGTAACAATGAGTAATAGTGAGGATTATTAATCTCTATGACTAAGAAAAAACACTTTCTGCAAGCACAGAAACATTTAAAAGATTAGTCATAAGCAAGCAGACTAAAACACAACAATGAAGCAGAGATTTCCCCCTGTATAACCCCCTCTCCAGCACACCAGAATGCAATTTACCATACCTCCGGGTCTCAAATAGTTGAACACAGCTGCCAGCAATGCTCAGCCTAGCTGGATCTAGCTGACACACCTCTAAGACAGAGGTTGGACTAGAGACCTCCACAGGTCCCTTCCAAACAGAATTATTCTGTGGTTCACTCCAGAGGGAGTTCAGTCAGAGTGCTTTTCCTCAGGAATAAAGTCCTGAGGAAACTCAAAACCAGAGTTATTTCACAAAGTTCTCTCTCTGTCCGAGACTCTCAAAACAAGCAGATCTCTTTCAAATGACTTCCACTGGTACAGAATAACTTGTGTGATTACCTAGCTATCTCCAGTATCTAACCACAACAGCAATAACAGCGTGCAGGTATAGCACAGAAAGGGTAATTGGGCTCCCAGGCCCCCATTAGGCACCTAACAGGACAGCACAGGGTTGTAACACAAGTTGGAGGAAAATATTTGAAAAGAAATAATTTTAGATTGTCAATGAGATAGGAAGATAATCAGTAAAAAATGCTAGAAACTAAACTGTTTTTTTGAGAGGTCACAGTCAAGCAGATGTAAACATATCAGACATACTGAAACTATGAATATGTTATTAAGCAATCTAAAACTATAATATGAAAACTAATATAAAACTAAAACTCTGTCTATAGTGATTGGCTGTTATTGTGCAAAAATAAGAAATAAAACTGAAGAGATATAACCAGTTGCAGGATGTAGCGAAACTCCTTGGCTAAGGATGGTCAGCATCTCACCAGTATGGCAACATTCTCCATTGATAAATGTATATTACCCTTGACCTAGAGTTCCATCTAAACTGCATCTTTTTCTTTCAATGGCATTTTTGATAAGAGCGTTTTGCTAGTGGACCTCCCAGATGAAAACTTAATGCTGAATAAGGAGAGCAAAAATGAAAGAAAACATTCAATTGCTAGCAACAGAGATTAAATTCATGTGGAAAGTGACCAGATAAAGCAAAAAAAAAAAAAAATCCACCCGTTAAGCATTGCTTCATTTTTGTCTTTGACATGCTGGTTGTACCCCTTAATCTGCCATTCACTACTGAAAACCTCCCAGTAAAAGAAAACTGAATTTAACAATTGAGAAGATTACACTTCATCTTTTTCATCTGCTAAATGGAACTTCAGTGCTCCATGTTTCAAGTAGCAGACTCTCTCAAAACAGTGCTTTATACCCTTTGAATATTTCCTTCAGAGTTAAATTTGGCATCAACACCAAATGTCACAAAAAGAGTTTTCTGGTGTAAGCTCTAAACACACCGTAGGCCACCTCTGAAAACCCTCCAAACAGCCAACCATTTTTCCTTTTGAAAGAAAGAATTCCTATTCACTCAGATGATCTCTTTTCTCTTTTAAATTATATTCTTTACTCTAAGGTCATGGATTACAACAGGTGGAAGTAAAAATCCATGCATTCAGCACCTGAATGGGAGCCCACGAACAGCATGCTCATCAGCAGATTGTGTGCTTCTGTCTACCACAAAGTGCAACCTTGAGTGAGTGAATTACTACCCAACACAATTCACTTACCCAGAGCTTTGCCTGCCCAAGTGGACACACCTGAGCTTGAGCACTTGCTGTTCACACTGATCTCAGTGTTGGGAGAACTCAACAATTTGGGAAAAAACAAACAAACAAACAAATAAAACAGACTCTGTCCATAGCAAATTTGGTTAGGTAAAGCCCAAGAAATTAGAAGTAACCTTTTCAAAATATGGCCTTACGGCTCATCAGCTTCAAAACACATTCTAAAAAGTACAAGTAAGTATCCCTATAACAACTTTTTGAGCTCTATAGCCCAGTAAATGTGATTTTTGCCATCACTAGCAGAAGCCCCCCAGTTCCCTGGTGCTCTATGGGCTCAGGGTCTGTGGGCTGCTTTGTCTGGGCCTGGTGGCCCTGGCTGGCCCAGCTGCTTGGAGGTGACTTTCACCTCCACAGGGTGAGCTGGGGCTGCATGGTACCATCAGCAGGAAAAGCATGAACTGCTCTGGTTGCTGCTGCATGACAAATCCCAGCCCTTGGTGGCCTAGGGAACACTAGTCCTACTGCCCCAGCCTCTTGGGAAAAGAGGTGGATTGTCATAAGAAAACCAAACAGATATTCAAGATGAAGGAAGAAGAAGGTGGTGATACTGAGGTCATGTTTTTGCTAGCAAAGGAAAGGAAGAAAGCCCAACCATGAACATCACATGCCTTCTGGTGGGGACTTAGGATACTCCTCCACCCTGTCCACCCTAGAGGGTGAAAGAACCAGCCTGGAAAGCCAGAGAAGCACTGGGAGGTGGAATGTAACACCAACAAAGTAAAAATATATATATATATTAGCAAGGTGTGCTTTGTTGTTGTTGTGTGAGAATAGCTCAATATTATTACTGAGTCTTTTCTATATTAACTAGGCAACTTTGACTAGACTTCTGACTGTTAAAAAAGAATACTTGGACTATAAATTCTTGGCTCCATATCCATAGTGTGTTCCCTTTTGACCATAAGATGGTTTTGAATATGATGATTTTTAACAATAACTGCTAGGTGATCATTGTTTTTACTGGTACACCTACACAGAGGTCAAGACATGTGGAACATGAGATGAAATGGTTTTATAATATTAGCTTAATTACAACTGATATTGTAGCCACATGTCAGAACTCATGTTCATTTAGATAAGTACTCCTTCAAAGATTATCTATCACTTTCAAACCTGCTTCCTTATCAAGTCAGTAGCCCCCAAAACAACATTAGTTATCTTCTTCATTGCTGTCTGCTTTGGGTCACAGACAGAAATTACATTATTGCTGTATCTGTACTGGACTGCAGTTTCAGTTGGAGTGATTTTTGAATCATGATTTCTCATCACAGCAGTCCTGTTAAGCTAAGTGTTTAATTTTGAATGCTACGATGTTTAATTATCGATGCTAAAAACTCAGGGCATCTGCAATTTTGTCTTACTCAAGCAATATGCTTACAGAACTTCAGCGAAACCAGTTAATATTTGAAAACAGCAATTATTTTCCTATTTAGAATAATCTGTGATTGTAAATATTGATAAAAGCCTAGTCAAGGAAAACAAACCTCTTTGCAGTGATTACCCAATTAATTTATATCCCATATTTAAAGGGCATATATTGTTAAGAAAACATTAAAAACCCTAGTTTTCCATGTCAGAAATAATTTAAAACAGCTTATTGTTCTGGTAATTTATTACTGTTCTTTATTACTGTTCCTTTTTTTTTTTTTTTTTTTCAGAAGGCTACCAAACCTCTGAATCCAAACCAGTGCTGTAGTATCACATGAAAGCTTTCCAGTCTTCCCTCAATTACCAAAAGACTGAACTAGAAAATATTTTGCAGCTTTTCATTTCCATGCAATTGAGTGATTTTTTATTTTATTTTTTTTTCCCCATCTGAACTGTTCCACTCCTACCCCCAAATTGCAGGTTCCATTTTATTAAAGGGAACTTAGGAGACTAGGGTATGTAGCGAAATATATCTGAGAAGGTAGAAAATATCCTCTGATGTGGAAAGAGAGAAGGAAAGCTATGAGTCTGTGCTGCTGAATTTTAAATAACCTTAGAGACATAATTCTCAGCAGAAGTTCATCAAAGTTTTTCACATTTTTTCTTATTATTTTCTAAAGTGTGGATTGCAAGCAAAGATGAGGAAAAAGGAAAAACTGCATACAGTGACTGTGATACAAAGTGCTTTTAGTTTTAATCCATGACATATACAATTTGACTTTGACCTTATGAAGACAGAATGGCAGCTCCTTTCATTCAACACAAATTTAATATCCACGTATAACCACAAAGCAGAACACACAAATAGAGAGAGACCAGTGGAGTAGCATTAGACATATCTAGATTAATAATAATGAAATAGAATAATTTAATGAAACTAAAATTCAGGAGAAAATTATTCTAATTCAGTATTGTTTGTATTACGTTCTTATTCACACAGCTTAGTTTTAAAACTATAAACTTCTATAAGGTTGTAATATCTACTAATTTTTCAATAAATAAAACAATATAAAGGGTCTCAATAACAAACTTTTGGACTGTTGTAAACTTATTAAAATAGGAAAAAAAAAAGGAGTAAAAAGCCTACTTGAATATTCTATTTTATAAAATACTGTTAGGTGTTACATCTGATGTTTGGAGCTTTCAAAAGATTGTTTCATCTTTTCAAAAGAATGACTGCTGTATAATACTAGTTAGAAAGAGAGACAAAGAACTGAAGAAGACTTCCATTCATATATTCAACTGTTTTTTGCTAACATTTTTATAATTCAAAAGTTAAATTATATCTAAATCTACTGGGGGGCAGAGGGTGTGCATAGAAAGAATACAGGAGCAACCCCAAATATCTTCTCAAAAAATAGCATGGATAAAATACCGAATTCATTTGAGAGATGAATCACATATTTAGATGTCTTAATAACAGGGATTTATCAGTCAAAATGGTTGGAGAAAGAGAGAGAGGATGGAGTTAAAATGAGGCTGTTAAATAGGTCAGTAAGAAACAATAAAAAGAGGTTGTTTCTGAAATTCCACCCTTATTTCAGCTATGGATGCAAACTGAATTAAGTGACTTCTGGAGTTTTGGATTCGGAACCTGAACCTCTTCCTCTGTTTGACTCCTAGATTGTTCTTTGTCATACATCTTACTGATTGACCACTTCTTTTCCAAACAGAAAAATTCCATGGCTAGGAAAAGGTTGATTCAGCTTCCATGCTTTTGAAAGCCTGAGGATCAAGAATAAAATTTTCAATATGATGCAGTTATAATCCCAAATAACTGTCTATCTTTGAACCTTTTTTTTAAAAAAAATAAATAAAATAATAAAATAAAATAAAATAAAATAAAATATAATAAAATAAAATAAAATAAAATAAAATAAAATAAAATAAAATAAAATAAAATGTGTGATATTATCCCAGCATGTGGCACCTTACTCCCTTTTCCAGTGCTGCACTTCATCTGATAGTTTTATGTGATAATTCTTTAACACAAGATATGTTGACAGTCTGAGATCTAGGGAGAAATCAAGACTTTTCTGCCTTCCAACCTCTCTGCCATCCAAGTGAATGATGTAGTGAAATTAGTACAATGTGAAATAGGCAGGAAGCAATTTTGTCCTTTAAGGAGTAAGTTTCTTAAGGGGAATACTAACAATTAAATATAGGGAGAGTCTCTTCCTCATGAGCTTTCCTCTCCATAATGAAGTTGCTTCTGATATTGATTTAGAAATTACTTGGAGACCTAGAAGAAAGGCTACCTTTCCTGCAATGAGGAACTGCAGTAACTACAATCACTCCACGTACGTCAGAAGAACCTAAAAAATCCTTTTCAACAACAGGGAAAAACTCCAGTAAATACTTCTCAAATAAATCACAGTGTTTTCAACTATTTCTATTTCAGTTCACACTACAAAATGCTTCTCACATATTTAGAACAGGAAAAATAATATTAGTGCAGTAGTGCAGCTGAAAACAGAAGCTGATGACATGACTCAAGAATATGAGGAAAAGAACATGGCCTTTTATGGATAAGTGCTTCTGATTTTCAGACAACTTTGAGCAACATCAAGAATCTCCAAAGATGTGTGCTTTAGGAATAAGAGGTGGGGAAGAGGAAGTAACTTGTTTATTTCATCCCCACATCAAATTAATGGCAGCATTTCAGTATTTCTTAAAATATCACAGATGCAAAGTAAAAGAAAATAAGAAATAAAAAAAAGAGGGAGGGAGGGAGGGAGGGAGGGAGGGAGGGAGGGAGGGAGGGAGGGAAAAGCTGTGAAAACCTTTTTTGTAAATTCTTCTGCTGTGATGGCATCTCAGGGGAAAGTGAGTTATAACATCATAAAGCTTCCTCCTATTATCCTATGGTAATATCAGAGTTTAAATTGTGAATAAGGCATAATACATTTTTCTTATAACAATATGAGGACAGCAGCAATCAAAATGTTATTATACTTTAATTTTGAATCCAAATTCAAATTAAATCACTCAGAAGTGTGGCAAGGTCTTTATGCATTGCTTGTAGGTCACAGAGCAGAGAAGCTTTATCTCAGTCACACTTCCATTTTTTTTCTCTTTTGTTTTCTCATTTTTTCAAGCTAGTACGTCATGTTATTTGATATTTCATGACAGGTTTCATCAGTATGTTGGCTCACAGCTGATGCTGACAGACCCTCATATATTTTTTCTTAAAAGAAAAGCAAAAGCATTTCTGACAGTCACTGTCCTTGCTTCTGTCTTTGAACTGTTTGAATTTTCTTCCTGAAAATGATTGTTTACATGATCTTGTACTTAATGTCATGCATAATCCTACAATTAAGTTGTTCATTAGTAAAAATATTTCTCTCAAGAAATTTTCATTGCGCTGTTTCAGGAAAAGTGCTTACCCAAACTCTGAAAAGTCTTCCTCAGTTTGAAATCCAGGGCTTCTTTACACTGTTATCTTAGACTCATACTTGTCACTCTTACACTACAGCTCTGATTCCCTAATGAATTACTACTGACATACCACAGGAGAGCAAACTGTCTATTCTGACTAACATCTAAAACTAGGGAAACACCAGATTCTATAGTTAGCTTTCAAATACTTGTTTATATTTGTTAACAGGAGCACAACTACCTCAATTGTTTTCAAGAGGTAAACAAGTACAATCAGGTAAACAGCATATTTAGTTGACTAGTAGAGGAAGCAATCCAGACATAGTTTGTCACACAATGTATGGCATCCTTCAAGTGTGTGTGTTTTACTCTTCTTGAAGGACAGATTCCACCAAAAAAAAAAAAAAGAAGACTAAAAAAATCTAAAATGGAACACAGAAGAGCATTGTATACATGTAAGTACAAGAATGATATCCCCAAATAGCTGTTAACTCTGATAGACCCTGAACACCATGATGATATAAATTTATTCTAGTAAGATTGCAGACCTAAATAAAGTTCTGCTTTGGAACATAACTAGAAACTTCTTAGATTTGTAAGGGTTTGAAACCTTTTGGTTTCTGATATAATTTCTGACACTTAACACGAACCAGTAAAAATTAAGTCAAGTGCAAGACTGGAATAGATTTAAAAAACCCACTGTTTCAAAGAAGGCCAAAGTATATTAAAAATACTTTTATTCTACCTTTTCTGCATCTGCTTATGGTGATGCTAGCTCTGCAGGCTGAATTGTGAATTCAATTTCTCATTGTACAGGGAGCCAATGCGCCCCACTAAGGGGCTAACATGACATGAAACCTAAAAGTGGATTGAGGCCTACAGATAGAGCAGTCATGTGTAAGGCTTGCAGTTAGTGTCTAATAGATTACCATTACTATTAGATACTGATATCTAGTATCCCTACCCTTTTATTTTTACTGTGTGAAAGCAAGACAATTAACCTCTTAAACTTTGCTACATGCTTATGTAACTTGGTTTCTACCCTTTCTCCTATTTGCAAGATTTAAGGCCCAGAGGTTTTAACATTCTACTAGTTCTATTAGTACCATTAGTTCTATTAATAAAAATATTGCATTCCAAATCTCCTAAAATGGGGTAGATGACCTAACAGAGAACAGTGAAAGCAAGCAAGAAACCAAAAAGATTACAACTGCCAGGGTTCCCTGTGAAAAAGGGCAGTATAATTATAGTCAATTACCACGATCAGAACACTCTAAAGCAAATCCAAGTCTTCTGAGTCACTCCAGCAAACTGTAGTTTCTGGCATGGAAGTGTTCTCATATCACAGTAAAAAGGTTGACCAGAAAAGCAAAACAGATATTTTCTCTGCAGTGCAGTCAGAGTAGATGATGAGCCTCATTTGAAATCTATCTCCTAGCACATTCAAAGGGGCTAAAAATATTTACTTCCAGGAGAGGACACAGTTTATTATATTAACCAAGCCCTTGTGCTACAGAACACAGCATAGAGACCAGGTTTCATGTCCACAAGAAAACACACCTGAACTGCTTCCTTGCAAATGCATCTAATTCTCTCTAGTTCCATACTAGCAATTATGTGACATGTCCAGTTAAGTGTTACTAAAAACCTCTCTCTCATTCAACTCCCTTCAGAGCTTATTTTATCAGAGGTCAAGAAGGATCCTGAGCTTAGCACCTTTGCTGGGAGCCAGCTCATCTCAAGTCCGAGATTCAAGGTTGAGTCTCAAGCACCACAACCACATCTATAGCTGTTTTTATTACTTGGAGAAAACCTTATTTTCAAACATCAGGATTCTGTAATGAGATCCTGTTCCAGGTAGCAGATATCCTCTTCTGAGGCAAAGAACCATGTACCAATACAGACAGAGTCCTAGGTGTTATGATAAATCATGGGGTTAGACTAAAATATTTATGAATGCTCTAACCTTTATCCAAGAGAAAATCATAGTCCCCTCCTGGGGGTAAATACTTTCAACCATTTAACTAGGTTTAGAGATAAAAGAGGAAATGGGTGCTTACAGACAATATGCAGCACTGGTAGGCTGTATTATTTCTTGTTTCCAACCCTCATTCAAGCAGTCAGCATAAGCCCCACTTTAGCTGCGGGTGCCACTCAGCGATGAGTACTTCAGTACTGCATGCCTCAATACCAAGTTATAGCAAATGTGCCAGAAAGCTTCATGTTGCTATCTCCCTTCCTACTTGATCCAGAAATCACTCACTGCAGAGCAAGCAGGTGACCTGCCACCAACTCCACGTGTACTGCATCCAGAACAGCAGTTAGCTTCAAACACACTGTGCAGTGCCAGCTCTAAATTTTCTTTCAAAGTAATTATGCTGTTAATAACATTAGATAATGTCGAAGTTTTTATTAGCACAGGAACAGAGGAAAAAATGAAATGTTAAAAATTTATAATAATATCAGGATGTTAAAAATTAGAATAGTATCTGAATAGAAATATTGAACGTAATGGTGCCTGATTTGAGTCTTCTCGCAGTACAAATTAGCAACCAAGCATGGGAAGCCAGGCATTTGGCCAGCCAAAGCCACATGCAAATACTTGATCTATAATTGCAATCAAGGCATTTTCATGCATATAATTATATACATACACTTATCACTGAAAATTACTCACATTACCTTACACTATTATCAGATCTCACAAATAAAGCTCACTGACATCTGGTCTTCAAAGTAGGTATTCTAACAGAAATTCAGCTTAGTCAAGAAATTTTGCAGACTTTACTGTGTGTGGTCTATAGCTCTATGCCATTAGTGACAATGAACCTCAAATGACATCTAAATACTTGTCTTAGAGATCTTTTTGTTGCTTAAAACCCCACATCATCACTTTCAGAAGCTATAAAACTCTGGTTCCCTACACAAAATCCCAATATTCCATTAATTAATGTTTGTAAAAATTTTCCCTTGCTTGTCAATTACATGTAACTCTCCTTGCTTTTCTTAAAAGGCTGTGTAATGTTGCAGTCAGCAACTGTACTCCTCCACTGTCACAGGCAAGTGTCCTTCAGAGGTAGCTGAAAAGGTATTTGCCTGTGATAGCATTAGAATCGTTTGGGAGGCAAAGTACTAAAATGTATTGCAAACCTCCTCTCATAACTTATGGGAGATAAGTTTTCAGTGTTTGCTGCAGTAGAAAACAATAAACAACTGTATCTGGAAATACTATTTTTCTCCATCTTTAGTAAAAACATATATACTAATTTTGTGAGCTATTTAAATCTAATCTTTTCTACTTAGTCATGCTTCATGAGTAAGGAACAACTTATTTGGAAGTGAAAGAAACAATGATTATTTCCAGTAGTCGCCTTGGAGGGGAAGAAACACAGGCAGTATCACCTGATTAAGTGGTTGGTCTTGTGGCTAAGGTAAATTATCAATATATGCTGACTGGGGAAGATACCTAATTGACAGTCCTCCACCTGCACTGGATTCAGACCTTGGAATTAGCATTGACTGGATTTTCTCTCATATGCATGAGCTCTCCTGAACTTCTAGGGACTAGCATGAAAACTAGTTCAGCTGCAGGTGCTGCTCCTACATATTCAATGTGGGAAATGTTAAATTATCTGAGAAAAGTGGAAGACGATTTAGAAATAAGGAATAAGACTTAGCTGGGTTGCTTTTCACTTAAGTGATCTTGGTATACTTGGGCAATAAATTAATTATCCTGTTGAGATAAGCTTTTCTTCCTTAATTTTAAATACTTTGGGATGAGTAACATCATATCCCTGCCCTTTCTCTTCCTTGTCTTGCTCCGTGTAAGAGTTAACTCTCTGGAGAAACTGTTTTATTGTCTTAGTACTAGATGTTTTTGTTGGGATTCATATCATCAAGCTTTCTATGCCTGCAGTGTAGACAGCTACGTGTGAATTCATCCCTTCAGACTTCTGGAGAGAAATAGTTGTTGCTAAAATCAGAAGGATCATACTGCAGCACTATTTGTCTGCACAGACTCCGAAGGGAGCCTCTAGTGATCATCTTAGATGCAGACAACTAAAATTTGGGTTGACAAATCCCACCATAGGAATCAAATAATATTCTCTCTCTCTCTCTTTTAAATGGAATGCCTTCTCTCATCTACATTCAATTTCTGATTATCAGAGAACTGGATCAACTGAAAAAGGAATGCTTAACTTTGACATATTTGTGTTTGTCTTATGCATCATCCTATCAACAGCATTCCCAGAGCAACAGCAACAATGTTCTTAATGTTGTCCAAGAAAACATATATATGTATACTTCGTCATATATCCACACACATATATATACACTCTGTTGATGGAGGTATGTGTCTTGTTTTCCCCAAATACCTCAAGGACCAGATCGTATTTTTGGTAGGTAATCAGCAGTACTCATCAAGGCAAAATAAAAAAAGATCCTGGTCTTGATAATGTATAGATACAAGACAGCTTATATACTTTTCTTATTGATATATTCTTGCAGTCTGTAGGAAAAAAAAAAAAAGTACAGGAGAAATCTGTCTTAAATATCTTTTTTTTCCCCTTTCCCCAGCAAAATTCCAATTCATATAAAAACAGTTATATTATAACTATTACATGTAGCTGTTTTTTTGGGGCTAGAAGCCTGTATTAAACCATTAGCTGTTTTCAAACCAGCCTTCTTAAAATAAAAAATCAGACTTATGTCATTCTGAACTTTGAAAAAACAAATGAACTGGTGGTTTTCATGTGACCACAATACACTGTACTTGAACATAAAGTTATCAGCTTATAGGTCATTTTCTTGACCATAACAAATAGGTAAAAAGCAAAACTATGCCAGAGATCTTTAATTCTAAAATGAAGAACTCAGTGGCATGTCCATGATGGATCACAGTCATGGAGTATGCATTTCTCATGTCATACTGTGCTTGGACAGTCACAGATCTTATTCAACAATTCATTGTGACTTTTTGATGAAAGGACACCAACCATGTCATTTATCTTTGCCTTGTTCAAAATCTCCAAATGAATTCTCACTGTAAGTCATTCATGTTTCCTTTCTGTCAGTCAAAATAAAATAAATATAAATACCCACTGATTTCATAGCCATTATCTTTGGAGTAAATCACAGCTGGTTTAGAATTATGAAGAACTGCCAGGAAATCTGTTAGACTCAATTCTGCCAACAGAAATAAGTCAAAATCACAGTCTTGCATATCCAGTCATGCCATCACATTGTCTGTTGTCACAGAGAAACTTAAGAGTGAGGTAACCACAAAAACAGATCTACAACAGCCAGTGACATTACTTTCAGATTTTAGATTTTACTAATTATACAGGATGGGTGTAGTGGGTGGATAGTGATTTCTGTTCTAAGACATTAACACCCACTATGACATTAACACCCACTCTCGGTACAGAACACAATCACCAAAACCAGGACCTCCAGTCCATTTGAGATTGGAATGATGGACTCAGGGAAAAAGGACAGTCAGTCCAGCTGGTCAAGGTGTCCACCTCTTGGCTGGCGACCTGGCATTTACATTTAAGAGGCCTTTGGCTCAGCCTTCTGCACAATGTTGGATATGTGGATGTGTTTCCCCCTCACACAGCTATTGTTTTCAGTACTTTTACTTTCTAACTCAGCTGGTCAGCATAAGCCACCAATGGCCTCATCAGTCCTGTCACTCCAAGTCCATCTCTTTTTCCAAGTAATTTGTTACTTAGCCTACTATCACCTTAAGGCTTCCTACTCCAAATGAACTTTAGAATGTAAATCTAAAAGTTTATCTTTCCCTTTTTGTTAATTTTCCATGCATACCTAGATCAATACAGAGGGGCAAATGTGGTCTGGATGCTTTGTGTTACCCCCCAGGTTAGAATCACAGAATCATAGAATCATTTATGGTGGAAAAGACCTTCCAGATCATCGAGTCTAACCATCCACCTGACTCTACAAGTCCATCACTAAACCATGTCCCTAAGTGCCACATCCATATGTCTCTTAAATATCTCCAGGGATGGCAACTCCATCATCGGCAGCCTGTTCCGATGCCTAACCACCCTCTCTGTGAAGAAATTCTTCCTGATACCCAATCTAAACCTTCCCTGGTGCAACTTGAGGCCATTTTCTTGCATCCCGACAGATGTCACCTGAGAAAACAGATTGGCACCCTCCACACTGCAGCCTCCTTTCAGGTAGTTGTAGAGGGCAATGAGGTCTCTCCTCAGCCTCCATTTCTCCAGACTAAACAGCCCCAGTTCCCTCAGCCACTCCTCATACATCTTGTTTTCTGGTCCCTCCACCAGCTTTGCTGTTCTTCTCTGCATATGTTTGAGCAACTCGATGTCCTTCTTGCAGTGAAGGACCCAAAACTGAACTCAAGGTGCAGCCTCACCAGTCCTGCGTACAATGAGAAAACCACTTCCCTGGTCCTGCTGGCCACGCTATTCCTGATACAAGCCAGGATGCCATTGGCCTTCTTGGCCACCTGAGCATGCTGCTGACTCATGTTCAGCTGGCTGTTGACCAGCACGCCCAGCTCCTTTTCTGCCGGGCAGCTTTCCAGACACTCTTCCCCCTGCCTGTAGCACTGCATGGGGTGGTTGTGCCCCAAGTGCAGGACCCGGCACCGAGCCTTGTTGAATGCCATGAGACTAGCCTCGGCTCATCAGTCCAGCCTATCCAGATCCCTCTGCACAGCCTTCCTACCCTCAGGCAGATCAACATTCCTGCACAACTTGGTGTTGTCTGCAGACTTACTGAGGGTGAATTATCTATACTTGGTTTGTCTTCATAGCATCTACCAGAGTAATCTACTAAGGTAAAGCTGGAAAGATATAGTCAGGCCTTTGCTTACCTGACTGGTGCTTTCACGTAACCATGACATTTGTTCACATGTTATTGGAAAAGAGAATAATTAAAAACAAATCAAAAACAGACAAGCACTGAACTGTATTACCCAATAAGTGTCTCAACAATACTCGTATTCAGATGTCACCATTCAGAGAGCATTCCCTTTAAGGCATATATGACTCTATACCAGTCTCTATCCAATCCTTGATAATTTCGATTCACTAAACAGGAAAAACTGAATGACTCATGCTCACTGCCAAGAATATAATTGCCATGAAACAAAATTTCTTTCTCCCAGTCACTGTCTTTTCTGGAAAGAAAACATTTTCTGGAATTGGCAATTTTGAAGCTCCCTTTAGAGATGATGGACACTGCACTTTATTCTATTTGAAGGTAGCTGTTACTTAATTTCTAAGACGAATAGGGGGAAAATGATAACTTATTCCTGTGATATCAAGAAAACTAAATTTGCTATACAATCAGCATAGATAATCTGTTGTATAAAGGTAACTTACCTGTCTGTTTCTGTTTGTTTGGGTTTTTTTGGTGTTTGTTTTTTTCTTGGGGAAGTTCTTTTTTTTTTTTCCTTGTAATTTTGCTTTGATTCTTTGAGGCTAATCTAATCTAATTAGATCCTAATCTAGTAAGTGAGAAGAGACCTTGAATTCATGTGAATTATGTGCAGCCATGGTGGATGTCACCCATTTCCTTTCAGTGCACTCAAACTTGTAAAATACTAATGAGGTAGCAAGTCAGACCTAATGATATCTATCAGACTCTGTATCCAATGAAGGTTAAAGAAATGATGAATAAAATATCTTTGAGCTTAATATTCTTATAGTACCTCTTGAAGCAACCATTCCCAAATACATTTAAAGCTGTGCATTATTAACCAGCTGCCTCTTGGGAGCCATGGAGTGTTCATGTCCTGCACAGGATGCCATTACACACCAACTGCCTTATATGGCACTTGGTCTTTACATCTTGTAACTTTAAAATATAACTGGTCCTATACGAAAAGCTATTTCTGTAATGCCAAGACATTTGTATTCCAAAGCAAAGTGCCAATTCAATACAAAAAGGGCATGTATACCGTTATGCACCAGCTGCCTCATCTAGCTGTTTGCAATTGCCAAATATAATAAAGCTCTTTATTAGACAAGCAAAAATTAGATTAGAATCTGGGCAGTTTTATGTTTTAAAGAGTGCTTCTTGTAACTGTAGAGAAATTATGTACTTGTAAGGATTCCTTTCCAGAGAGCTGACTAGCAAGGTCATTTTTAGAGGTCTCTGATTGCTTTGAAACATACGTGTTCTCTGTTCTGGGGTCTTTATCAGATTTTGTGTGTGACAAAAAAAAAATGTACAGAGAGAGAATTTGTACAGTTGGAAAGAATGAAGATAAAAGGACAAGAAAAACCTTTCTTATGATATAGTAATAGAAAAAGAAAAGGAAAAATTAAAAAATAAAGAGGAAGAGAAAAAAGAGAAATTTCTTTTGCTTAATTTTAAAAGGGTGGACAGTCAGGAAGGAGACTGAACAGAATGGATTTGTGGAAATTCAAAATGGGTGCGAAGGGACTAAATGTCATTGAATTATAAATTAAGAAGACCTTATAACTGTTTGTACTATCCCAATGCCAATTTTTAGGTCCTACTCCATCCACCATGTGGTAGCATATGGTTTCAACGTCTGGTCATTCCCCACTTTATTACATGAATATATGATGAAGTCCATAATGCACAAATTCATAATTATTTGACTTGGGTATGTGAAACCCAAACAGCTGTTGTGGATCTATTATAAATACAGAAATAAACATAATTTTGAAAGAATGTTAAGGATTCCTTTTGGATGGTGACTTGATCAGAATACAGTTACAATATCATTCACATTGATAGCAGATATCATCTAGAAAAAGGAAAGAGGAGCTACCAGATTATTTTTATAAACTATTTGGTTATGAGGGTTATTATATACTGACTTAATGAACTAAGGGGATTATTTGTATGGTGCATACACACTGTTAAGACTTTTCTGAATTGACCTCCTTGTGATTTATTGCAAGAAGCGTTACAGTTCAGCAGAAGATAGAGTTCAGCTTATAGAGTCAAGCCTAAAAGTAAAAGTAAAGAAAAAAAAAATCATTCTCCTTCAGGTGAGGAAAAAAGCATTTTCTACTGAGCATTCATGGATTTCATCTTGTAAAACACTGAGGCAACACAAAAATTATTGTAAATATTTCAGTTCTCAAATGAATTTTAAGCTTGGAAAGAACTAATGATTAAAATTCCCTGTAACAGAAAGCTTTGTTAGGACAAAACAGATTAAATTTTGCAACAAAAGTTGTGTTGTGTCATCCCTTGCTGAATTGAACAAGTTAATGTACCATTGTAGGCTTTTGTTTTTAAGAAAAGCAGAAACATGCATAACATGTTGGCTGGAATAACTGATCAAGAAAGATTTATTACTGCCTCTGCAATGATGGTTGTTCTCTGCAATTACTTGAGGAAGATGGGACAAGAACAGAAAGGAAAGGAAAGCAATTAAAAATGAAGACTGACACATTTTTTTTTTTGTAGCCATATTTTGAATGGGTTCAATAGGATTGCTTAGCTATTTTACATGCAGGGAAAGAGATACTCAGAATCAACTATGATTTGACATTCTATGTACATGCATGTTTGTTTTCATAATATATATTTACATACATGTCATTAAGAGACTAGGATGAAGAAGAAAGCAGATAAGCAGCTCATTTTAAAAAAAAAAAAAAAAACTGCTACAAGACATCCATCTCAAAAACATATAGTTTACATATATAGCATGGCTCAATCATTTGGGGGAAGGGGGCTATTTCCAAATCTGAAAGGTATATTGCTCATACGGTACTGCTTTTTGGACAAAACTACTAACTAATTCCAGTAATGTACACCTCAAGAGTTACGTTTCCAGGAGATTAATAATACTAGTTATGCTTTTGTGATTATTACATTTCATCTTCAATATGTTCCACTGCTTTGTGTTCTCCTATTATTCAAAAATTATCTTTTTTAAACATTTCATTAGTTGTTAGCTATAACAGCAGAGTAGCAATTTTATAAACAGCAATTATGTTGTAATGAGGACTTTCAAAAAAAAGTTATACTCAAGGAGCTTGTTATTCATAGCTAAAATGATCTCAGAAAATTATTTAAATCAGAAAAGGGCGCTTGTTATGCAGAAAAGAACTAAGGAGATTTTTAGCAAAGAGCTAAAACAACAGGCACTTTTACTCCTTTCTTCAAATCAGAACCATTCACCTTTCTATCACTTATTCATCCTTTCAAAACATCTCTTATCTGCCATGCAAATATCAACTCTAACTTCAGCTGCCCTATGATATCAGCTCACATTGTATACATGGCATAATTTCAACACAGCACTTTCATGATTTCTCCTGTGGCGCCCTCTCATTTTGGAGGATTTCTTTCTTATACATTGACACAACAAACTCATACACTCTGTCATCTTTTCTCTGATGGCAGTAGAAATATTGGCAACAGTTAGGCTGCTGAAATGTTGAGCCTGATGTCTTTAATGATGACTAATACTATCAGATATTCTTTAACCTTTCTCATTCAAATATATCTTCTGTCTTGCGATATATCACAGGTGATCTTAGGAGCTGCTTGTTTAGTGGGGAAGGCACAGCACAATGGCTGTCTTCTAATAAGTGTTTTTTTTGATGCTCTAACTCTACACGTACATCAGAATGTATTCATTCATGTGCTGGGAGAAAGAGAGCTTTTATATTTTCTCTGTCACCCTTCATCCTCCTGGCACCTTCTTCTCTCAAAATTTGCAGTCCACTCCACCTCCCTTCTCTCTAACTGCTTATCACACCTTTAGTTTTATATTTGGTTCAGAAACATAAACCAACATGTGACTAGAGTCAGACAGAGAACAACAGAGGAGATGCTAACCAGGAAAAGCCTTTGGTCCTGTAGACTGTATGTCGACAGAGAATAAATCAAACTGATAAACTGAGATTTCTCAGGTTCCTGAGGCTTTATTAACTGAGTTTAGTAAAAATACTGTTATGCCTCAAGCTCCTTGTGCAGTTTCTACTGAAATATTGCAATGACGATAGCAGAAAGTGGCATTATTTCCTTCTGAGCTTTGACACAAGTAGGAATCCCCACAAGAACGCTTAGTTTTGTGTTGGTTATCAGGCTCCACTGAGATTAACAGGGATCAATAATATTTTTTTTTCTTTCTTTTTTTTTTTTCTGGGATTAGTTCAAATCAGTCATGCCAAAATGATAAGTAGAATATCATCTATTTCAGGACAAATCAAAAGACAGATTAACATTTTTATTTCTGTAAGTAAGGAAGCAGTTACAAGGGTAAACCTTCCTAAAACCAAGACTGGCACTAGAAATGATCTGGCAAAGGGGCTCAACAATGAAGTCATCTTTGAGAAGCCCTTCTAAAACAAATCATCATGCTTACATAATTATGTACATATATCCCATTTGAAGTACTTTAGTCTGCCAAAATGTCTCTGTCAGTTACACATATACAGTATTAGGGTGAAAATGACTGACCTGAAAAAGATTTTGATAACTCATTTTAATTAAAGTAGCCCATCAAAAATGTTTTATCAGCTCTAGTCACCCTTCTACCATAGCCAACAAATTGTCATGGAATTCCTTGCTTTCAGTCAATTATCTGAAAGTAAATGCCTTCTTCTGTGTAAAAGACAGATCTTTCAAGATCTTGCTAAACTTGAATAACATATTAATCATATTCAGTACATAAACTACATGCTTGACCTATTACACAGGGTTCGGGGCCATTCTCTTCAAATGAACCAACTTTCTCTTCAAAACATGATAGGGATTACATGCTCCAAAAGGTAGTCTGTGAAAATATATTTTTTTTCTCTCCATTCTGGGGTACTTTTATTCCTGAATGAAATGAGGAACATGACAGACAACAACAAAAAGGCACAGTGATTTTTTTTCACTCAGTATTTGACGTTGGTTATCCATAACCCACAAAGAATTGGGGACAGTATAAGATCACCCAAGTCAAATATTTTTTCAGGTTATTTCTGAAAGCTTAACTTCCAAAATTTAGTATGAATATCAGAAAATTTGGATGGAAGCTTGATAATTCAGCTTGATCCACTCCTCTTACTCATTATAAATGTCTGGGGAATTAAATTGATAAATGTGAGTAAGGAATTGATAACAGTCAATAAATTCATCAGGAGACATTACCATTACACAAGAGCCTCGTAACAAAACAGCTGGGTGTAGAAAAGGAACAAGAAGACTGGTTTATTGCAAGAGGCACTTCACTGATGCAAGGCACTTGGCCTATATTTTTAAAAATTCCTTACACAGAAAAGAAAAAAACACAAGTTCCATTGAGGCTGTATAGGATCATAATAGCATAGTGAAACCCCCAGCCCTGCTACAGACTGCTTCAGACACTATGGTTTTGATAACACAAAACAGACCTAAATCCAAGCTGGCTAAAGAGCAACTCCAAATACACCACGCGGGAATTTTGGCTTGCACAAATACACAGAGCTCTATGTATCTTGGCTGCTTGCATTCGAAGCCATCTGCTAAGCAGGCAGAAAGCCTTATTGCAACTCAGTGTGCCAGTGTCACAGGAGCCCCGCTGCCAAGCTAAGATAACTTTAGGTAAGCAACCTGCACGGCCAGCCTAAGTGACATCTATTCTGCATAAAACAATTCTTTTGTCTGCACTACTCAAGACACAGCAATGACCAGGTTTAAGATGTGCATTCCAATAGAGGGTATACATATGCATACCTACATATTCCTGTATAATCGGAATGTGCATGTTATGGTTGAGTATATACCTGTACAGAATGCATATTTGTATGGGCAAGGAAAGTAGCACATTTAAGGTCACTGTAGCAACTAAGAAAATCTGCATTAAAATTATCATACTGAATATTAGCATGTAAGCCAGAAATCACAAAATTACCTACTCTATGTGTTTTATTTTGTTCTCATAAAAAAATAATAATAATAATAAAAAAAAAACCTTGATGAAAATAAGTGCATCTTGAGATACAGGTACCTGAAAATCTCACTGTGAACATATGATATGAAAGTCCATATGCTATTAGAATTTTGCCTTCCTCAACGGTTTATTTGTGCACTACTGTTTGTAAAATCTAAGTAAAATATACAACAGTATCACTGATTTTTAGTTTTTAGTTTTAACTATGTGATAAATTACAAAGTAAGGTAATTTTATATTGGATTTTAATGATAAATCAGTCTGTGCTTTTATGGGTATAGTATTTGGAGAATATGATTTATGTATTTGTTTCAGCTACTTATTTTATTCAAAAAATGGTCAGGGTTATTAAAAATACTAGTACCAAATATCTACATTCAGCTAAGACGCAAGAAGCACAAGAATGTCTTTTTTCATTATCTTCAATACTTAAAAATCTACATCTTTTTTCATTGGCCAGAGATCTTTGCTTCATTTATTTGTACTTTTTAGGAATAATTTTGTAACTTTTATTTTTCTTGTAATTATATAGAATGTAAATGTAATTTGTGGAGAGTCACTGGACTCACATATCCATTTTCCCTAACAAGCTTCTGGCTTCTGGATTTTTTAAAGTCCTTTCACAAGATTTCAGATCCAAGGTTGATACCCTCTGATCCTTTAAATATTACAAATTGAATGCAAAAATATGTATTCTTCTACTAGTATGTTCTATAACATGATTTAATCGTGAAATACAATAATATTTTAATTATTCATCAGTAGCTCTACTTTTGTTTCCTTGCATTAGTTACTAATACTCCTACACAAACTATACCAGAAAAAAAAAATATCAGTCTTTGATGTATTTTCTTTAGATAGCTTAGCTAGATTTTCAGTAAGCATTGGAACTCTTCATTGAAAAGAGCTCTAAGATTAACAAAAATGTTTTAAAACAATTAGCCTCTGCTAAACTATAAATAGCATTATTACAAATATCCAGATTTAGGCACAGAAAGCAGTAGCATATATTGAGCCATATGCATCATCAATAAAATTCTAACACCTCTGTGATTATCAAGAGTTTATGATTATTAAATTGGTAGATTGCAGCTTTGCTTTTTCACGTGGAAGATTCCCGTTCCTGGCAAACAAAATAAGTGTTTTGAATTGCAAACAGAGTAATTTTATAATGCAAATTATTGAAAGAAGTTAAAAAAACACAAAATTGTTTTAAATCACAGTCTTGTCATATTTATAGATCTCAATTTCTTTTCTTTTTTTTTTTCCAGAAAATACTGTGATTGTATCTCTATATAGTGCAGTAGTCTCACTGATGTGCAATTATATTAGACACTTCTTTTTACCACCTCTACTTACTTCTGTTTTAAAGTATAAAGATTTACTTTTCGAGGTTCCCAAATTTGCATATGATAAATAAGAGTAAGGTATAACTTTTTTTAAAAAAAAAAAAACTTTTATCCAATTTCTGTTAAGGCTTTGACAACGCAAGCAAAAAAAAACTGTTGGTATAGATAGAGCAATCACACAATCAGAAAAGAAATTTAAAAATTAATAGTAGCTTAAAATACTTATCAATACTGTTGAAACATACAAAAATTGATATATTCATTATGTTTATATCCTTAATTTTCATGATTAAACACTTGCATGAGCTCCAAATATGCAATTAAGATTTGGGTAAAAGCAAACGATAACAGAACTTCCACAACACTCACTCTGTGTAGTCTCACAACAAAACCCCAAAGATAGTAGCAGACTTTTTATGTTCTTAGGGTATTTTAAGCTACGTCTAAAATGCTCATTGGCTTTTCTTTCTCTCTTTCTTTCTTTCTTTTTTTTAAAAAAAAAAAAAAACAAATGTTTATCAGGTTTGTATCACATCAGACACCCTTAGAGTGAAACAATTTGGAGGAGTTTATTTGAAATTTTATTTTAAAATCATAAATAGGAAAAGACTGGCTAAACAGTTATATCTACATAATAGCTCGTTGGGTGCTGTAAGTCACACACAATTCATTGTGTTCTTTCCAGCGTACCTATACCTACTGGTAACTTCATAGGCTGTGACTCTTATTACCTGTCCCCAGCCCAAAAAGCAGCTTTACAGGTCTGGTAGGAGTGGATAATTTCTGCCTCTTTACACTGTTCAAGGCAGCACCAGACATTATCTCAAGCTAAATTTCTTGACTGCTTAAAGTAGATTGACAATTTTAAATCTTATTTATTTACTTTTTAGCTGTTAAGACAGTACATAAGCCCCGATTTTGCCTGTGAGGCTGTGGAAAAGCTAAATTCAGACAGCAGGAAAGTAACAAGCTGTTTGGTGGTAACAATGGCAAAGGAAACAGAAGTGAAAGCAGAAGCATTTTCAAACAGCACATTCGTCAGGGGAACTGCTGAAGGCTTGGGTTAAAGGCAAAAGCACTGGGAGGCAGAGTCTGAAAACTGAGCTGAGTCAGAGGCTGAGCTTCAGGGGAGTAACAGCAGCAACCTGCCAGCAGGATGCAATCTGGCTAACCAGCTAACATTTATTCTAGAGTTTAGCTGAACAGCCTTGGTAAGAGAGAAATTAAGCAAAAAGCCATCTGTGAGAGAACTGGTTTGTTGACTAGAGGCACTAGAAGATGGAGGGGAATTAGAGGAAGATGTTTCTGGAATCAGAACATATTACAGTGCAATTTAAAAAAAGAAGAAAAAGGAAAAAAAAAAAAAAAAGCCCTACGGTCCTCCACATTATTTCCAATATGATACATTGTTGACTCAAACTAAAGTGTCTGCAGGTGAGCTTTAGTTTTTTAATTCATAGTCAGGTTGACTCTCTTCTAGTAAAACTCCTTTCATGTTTAATTTTGGTCTGTTCTTGTTTGTTTCTAACTAAAAAATTAGATATGGATGGCACAGGACCTCAATCTGGAAAATGTAACAGAAATTTTATGCAGTAAGCAACAGCATACTTAATGACAAAATCCCTCTGCTCCAGTTATATGGTCTTTTCCAATAAATGTGTCAGTAAATGCTGGGTCAATGGTGCCAGTAAAATACCATCTGCATTATTTCTGCCTCCTTTGACAAATACTGACAAGCTGTATTTATTTAAAGCACTACACATTTAAGTAGCATATCTATTAGCAGGTACTGCAGATGACTTCACTGCTCACTGTTCTAAATGGTGGTGCACAAAGCTACAACTCTTTTTTCACCTAGGCAAGGACATATACACTGAATAAAACATGGGATGTTCAGGGACAGTCAGTCCCAGGGGACAGACTAGTTGCAGTGCTGGTTCTATTGATCTCTAATTTCCTATAGATTTGTGTCACATGGTTATTGTGACAGTCTGAGATAGGCCTCAACTACGAGTGATGCTTTTCCCCAGGTTACATCTTTATAGAAGGGCATGCCATTCATTGTTATGGATTCTCTCTTCTGTTAATACCATGTCCTCAAGTTGCAACCTTTCCTTTTCTCAGCTGTCCAATTTAACAAAATAACAAAAAGAGTTATTTCCAAGATCTTGGCACTCCTGAAAAATGTTGAATTTCTCCAGTGAGTTCAAAAGGTAGAGGAAAAAACAGAGGGGTGGGGAAGGAAAAGTATCCCAAGCTGAAAAAAATACAGATAGCGATCATATTGTCCTCGTATTTTGAGAAACACATACACACACACAGAATGAGAAATCATCTTCAAACTCACACAGTGCTTAAAATTTATGCTTGCAGTAATATTTGGATGGAGTCATTGCTAAACAGCATTTTAAAGTTTAAAACCTGTTGTATGCAAAATTTTATATCTTAGATAATAATAAAAGCTATAGGAGGAAAATACATGTTGGGAAAGAATAAGCCAGTAAACTACTTTCATGGCTATTTAAACACTGAGGCAAAATTTAGTGTTCAGTAAGCTTGTAAAACCTACCTACTACCTTGCGCGTTCCCTGACATCCTGCCACCTCTCAGTGTCATTGCCTGATCAGAACACTCAGTGAGCATCAGACATTGTTTTACCACTTGTCACATCAGAGCTGTGTGACTCAGACTAAACCCTGTGCGTAAGAAGCCTTTCAGACTTCCATTGCTGACCTGCAATGATCAGGTCAGCCTCACTGGAGGCACCTGCTGCAAGGGTTGTGCCAACAGCAGCAGAAGACTCGGACATGTCTGTTGTCTTGTAAGAAGCAACATGGCAGGAACGGGCCAGCACAGGTGATGCTGTTTGTGGTGTATGTGGTTTGGGGATCACGGTGAGCAGGTGCTGGTCGGCTGGTGGGACCAGGCAGGGTGCCTGGGGAGGCTCCTGTGGCTGCTGTTTGTGGTTGCTGCTCTCAGTTTGCATAGCAGCTGCAGACTTTGCTGCTGGGGATTTGCCCAATGTGCCGGCTGCTGCTGGGACATGCTGACTCCTGGCTGCCAGACTGGGATGCTTAAGCTCAGGGAGAGCCAACAGACACAGTCACTGCTGTCACAGCGCTTGGTACAGGGAGACACAAGGTCCACCACCGCTGCTCATGCAGAGGGTAGAGATGGTGCAGTGATGGTGTCACCACACCGCAAGGCACTTGCTCGAGTGCTGGCTGACGCTATTGGCTGTAGCCTTTGGCCACTGCTGCAGAGAGGCCCTGGGGCCTCTGTGTGGGGGGTATTCTCTGGTCAAGGCACTGAGCTGCCAGGTAACGGAGCTGCAGGGAGATGTGATCACAGCACCAGGGGAGGTAGAAGGGGAGATTCCAGGGTCTTTGCCGGAAATCTGCAGAGGCAGGAGGACTGAGCTCAAATTCAAAAGAGAGGTATGCTGGAGTGTTGTGGTTTAACCTGGCTGGCAGCTCAACACCACACAGCCGTTTGCTCACCCACCCCCCTCCCTCTCTGGGATGGGGGAGAGAAATGGGAAAGTGAAGCCTGTGATTTGAGATAAAGACAGTTTTATTAAGACAGAAAAATAATAATAATAATAATATTGATAATAGTACTACTAGTAATAATGTGTACAAAATAAGTGATGCACAATGCAATTGCTCACCACCCGCTGACCGATGCCCAGCCTATCCCCGAGCAGCCAGCCCCCCCACCCCGGCTAGCCACCCCTATATATTGTTTAGCATGACGTCAGATGGTATGGAATACCCCTTTGGCCAGTTTGGGTCAGCTGTCCTGGGTCTGTCCCCTCCCAGCTCCTGCTGCACCCCTAGCCTGCTCGCTGGCAGGACAGAGCAAGAAGCCGAAAAGTCCTTGGCTTGGTGTAAGCACTGCTCTGCAACAATTAAAACATCAGCATGTTATCAGCACTCTTCTCATCCTAATCCAAAACATAGTACCCTACCAGATACGAGGAGGAAAATTAACTCTGTCCTTACTGAAACCAGGACATAGAGGTCAAAGGAGGGATGGGCTACTTGGGAGGAATCCTTGGAAGGATGTTGCCAGCACATGTAGGTATGGTGTAAGGAAAGCCAAACTCCAAGCTGAAATCATCAAGACTGGTCTCTCAGGGATCAATATTGGGACTGATGCTGTCTACTATTTTAATTATTGAACTATGTGGTAGAGTGCACTTTCAGCAAATTTTCAGATAGCAGCCAACTGTGGGTAGCAATCGATAAGCTGGAGGATAGGGCTGCTATTCAGAGGGACCTGGGCAAGCTGGAGAAATGGGCTGACAGGAACTACAAGAAGCTCTGGGTCTTCCATCTAGGATGGAATAACAGCAAGCATTAGTACTGGCTGTGTACTCTGATGAAAGGGATTCTGAGGGTCCTAGTGGACATAAAGTTGTACAGGGGATAGCAATCTGCCCTTGAAGCAAAGAAGGTCAGCAATATCCTCAGCTACATTAGCAAGGATGTAGCCAGCACAGTAAGAGAGGCAATCTTTCACTTCTGACACTTGTGAGACTGCATCTGGAATGCTGTGTCCAGTCTAGGATTCTCCAGTATAAGAAAGGTATTGCTATACTGCAGCAGGTCCAGTGGAAATCTATCAAGATGTCTGGGAACTGGAGCACAGGATGCACAAGGAGTAGCTGAGGGAACTGTTCTGCTCAGCTGGGAGAAGAGCAAGCAAAGGAGAAACCATATTGTTCTTTGTAGTTAACTGATTAAAGAATGCAGAGAAAGCAGAGCCAGACTCTTCTCAGAGGTGTACAATGATAGGACAAGAGGCAATAGCCACAAGTTGGAACATAGAAAAATTCTGACCAGATATTTGGAAAAATATAAGATTTTTACTGTCAGTGTAGTCACACACCCTGTACTTGGGGATGAGGTGCCCAAAGGGGCTATGCAATTTTCATCCTTGTAGGTGTTCAGCGATAAACCAGGCACAGCCCTGAACCACCTGCTCCGAGCACGTCCTCCAGCAGTCCCTCCCACCTTCTGTCACTCTGTGGTTCTGCAACACCAGTGCAAGCAGTATTCTTGGGGAGGTTGACCTTTCCCACAAGCCTCACTGTGAAATCCCTGATTTTCTTTTTATGAAAACACAATGGTATCACAGAATTGTCTAGGTTGGAAGAGACCTCCAAGATCATCTAGTCCAACCTCTGTCCTAACACTAACAAGACCTCCACTAAACCATATCACTAAGGGCTACATCTAAACGTCTTTTAAAGACCTCCAGGGATGGCGACTCAACCACTTCCCCGGACAGTCCATTCCAATGCCTAACAACCCTTTCAGTAAAGAAGGTCTTCCTAATATCCAACCTAAACCGCCCCTGGCGCAACTTTAGCCCATTCCCCCTTGTCCTGTCACCAGGCACGTGGGAGAATAGACCAACCCCCACCTCTCTACAGCCTCCTTTAAGGTACCTATAGAGGGCAATGAGGTCTCCCCTGAAATGGGAGTTAGTTGGAAAAATGGTAGTTAATGGTAGTTAGTTGGAAAAAAAAAAAATAGAAGTAATAAACCTGAGTTTAACCAAGAACAACTGGATTCTGTCCCCTTATGCTTGCAAAAGTCTCTAGATGCCTTTCACTTACTGGGTAGATTCAATGCTGTGCATAGGTGGCTGCCGTGAACAGAGTAGAGATAATTACTTTCACCTGCTTAATTGAAAAGAAAGGGAATATCTGTGGCACATTATCACTGGTGAATCATAATGCTGCAATCTTAAGAACAAGAGAAAGAATCTTGATCTATTCCAGATGCTGTGTGGTAATTCTTGAGTTTAAAGAGGAATGATTTTTAAGACTTCCAGTAAAATGAAATTCCAGTGTTGTCTCAGTTTAACTGACATCGACTGCAGAATTTTAAATCAAGGCTGAATTCCTTCTACTAAAAGATGGTAGTAGTATCTGAAATGTCTTTCACCAGAGCTATCACAGTAGCTGTGCTTCCAATCTGCTCAATTTCAGTCTGTCCTTCCAGTCAGATCAAATAATCTTGGGAAAAAAGAGAAAAAGAAAAAAAAAAGAAAAAAAAAGAGACTTTAGTCGTACCCATAACCCCCTAAAATGTGATTTATCTTTTTTTTTATATATAAAAGATTAAATAAATAGTACTAATATTATTAGTATTATTAGTATTATTAGTAATATTATTAGTATTATTAGTAAATAGTACTTGCCTATATAGTTATATTTTAGGGGTTGCAGAATTAAATTTGAAGCTTTTTCACCATGACTTTATTTTCAGTTTTACAATTTCCTTTGCATGTTTCTGACAGTTGCTTCAAAATTCATATCCAACAGTTCAAATTAATTTTGCATAACTGAAATATGGGATTTAGTTCCAAATCTGTCATGTGAAATTTGGTGGATGCTATTTTATTAGCAACTGTATTCACAACAGTATAAGAATAATTTATTTACGTAACTTCTTGGCTAGGATGCCCTCTTTTTTCATGTATGAAATGAAAATCAACAGCAGACACAAGCATTTCTGTTTTCAAAACTGTGCTAGTGATCAAGTAAAACCTCAGTCTCTTTCATCCCATCCCAAGCAAACAGAAGCAGCACAATTCCTTCTCTGAAAATCCAACAGGGGAATTTGTTTTACCTGGAAATAGGAACAGGACTTGTGAGTTCTCTAATCTATCACACCTATTCAATATTTTTCATGACTTCATAAACAGGCACAAAATTTTGATTCCTTTATCACATCTCAAAGCCTTTTTCTAGTGATATTATGAGAATTAATTTTCTTTCATTGTTATACCCTTCACATAGTATATGCATCCTACTTTACATTTATATTTCTTGAGATCATACCAAGCCATCTAAGAACATATTAATTCAGCACTACAAATGGAAGTCTGTGAATTTCCCATGCAAACAACTAAAATAGTACTAATTATTTCAGCAAAAAAGGCTCAACAGCCACAGATACATGCTAACATATATATGATATATATTTATATATACACTTGTTAAAAAAAAAAAAAAAAAAACAGATTGGGGTTTTATTTTCTTATTTATGACCTGATTTTAATGTTAGCATACCTTCCTTTTTTCCTATGTTTCCTGCCTTTTTTTGCAGTTTGAGGTGGTTCGGGCTTCTTAGGATCTAACGATTTAATTTTTAGTGTGAGAAGGGTGTATTCTTAGAATGGATAACAATTCTAATTCTAATATTGCCCCTCAAAGTCCTTAATCTCAATTACTCCAAAGACATTAGTATTTATTTCTGTAATTTTACAGTTTAAATATCTTAAAAAGGTTAAAGAAAATACTGGCACTTGATCTCTTGAAGGATTCTACTATAGGATAGGACAAGACACTTTTACAGCTGACTATATAGGAAAAGGGTCTACATAAAAGAATTTAGTACATCTCTCTAACTTAGACATGCTAATCCCAAGTAGTCATCATCTTTAACTTCATTTTCCTTTCAATAAAAAGATCATTAGCAAAGATACTATAACCCAGCACTCCTGTTATTGTAAAAGTGGGGCAAAAATAATCAACCTGAGAAAAGAGACATAACAGACCAGGAAGAACATTGTACTAAACATTTGATGTTTTGCTTACCTTACACAAAGCTAGGCAAGCTATCTTTTCATTACCCAGTACAACAGTTTGAATACATAATCAAAATGAGAAATGGGATTTAGCTGGCATATGTTGTCCTTGTAAATAAAGTCTTTTACCCAGCAAGTATTAGCTAATATCCTCCACCCCCTTCGGTAGCTGGAGAGAATTATGTGTTTTAAGAATAAGCCAGGTTCAAGACTGAAGTTCTGCACAGGTTATTTAATAATACAATGAAGCTCTGTAAGCCTTTGCTAACCTAGTCATAAGCATGACAGTAGGATCTCTTAGCCAGTGTGAAATCAGGCCTAATGCTTAAAATCCATTCCACATATAGTGATGCACCTATTGCAAACAAAATTAGCCTTTTGGAGAATGTTAACAGCAAGCTGCCTGTTTATTAATACTGGAATTATGCAAACCCATAACACATGAGCAAAAAATATTCCTGTGAGGACTTGTAATCCCCCAAATTCTGCCAGTTTTTCTAAGTTTCACAACCCTATATGAACGCTTCAATGAAGGAGAACATATCAAAAGAAAAACTGTCATATCCCTATTAATTATTTTACAACATCAACAAGCATTTTGTGTTTAATCTGTAATCTTTAACAATAAATACATCTCTTGGAGATCTTCCTGCCACTCTCACTTGTGAATTAATCTTTATGCACCTTTCCTGATAATGCAACCAGCCATAAGCAGTCTGTAGATTTACTACTGCCAAACCAACGTGTTTTAAGTGCTCCATATTATCCGTTTATGTCTTTTCGCCTATATATCTGCCTTTACAATCTGTCTCTGAACACTGCTTTCTACCTTATCTTACAGGAAGTCTGGACAAGTAAAAAAGGCAGATCAAGGCTTCTAGATAGAGATAATACCTTATATCAAACCAGCATATATATCTGGGGAGAGAAAAAAAAAATCAATCTTACAGGAACACTAACTCTTCCTCAGGTCTAAAATAGTCAGATTACAAACCTAGATGCCTACTGCAAATCATAGAATAGCAGAGGTTGAGAGCTGTATTCTTTAGATCATCTCTAAAAGAAAACACACGTGGTATACCTATGAATGTTAGAAAGATGGGGGGGAGGAGGAGGGAATGGAAGAGAGAAAGAAGATGGAGGCATGTCAAAGTAGTTATCTCCTTGGGAAAAGAGAGAAGTTTATAAATCATGGAACACAAAGATTAATGGGTTCAAGATTGTATGAGGAAAATGACAATATGGTACAAAAACAATATTTTCACTGAAACTGTGGATTCTAGTATCCAGAAGAGTTATGAATTTTAATGCCAACGTTTATTTTGATAAGGACTTTTGGTTCCTTTGAGAAATCAAGACTGAGAGATCAGAGATTAACAACTGTCTTCTGAGAAATATTCCCCTCTGGAAGTTCAGTGGGTTTTATTCTTTACTGATTGTCTGCCAGCATTCATTCAGGCTGATAGCAATTGCTTAGGGTTTAGTTTTACCTCTATAGTTACTCTGAGATTACTTGGTTCACAAAGTGAAGTATATTGGATTTCTTGATATACAGGTATAGAAATGTGATAGTTCTGTTATAAATGGTATTTACTGTCATGTTATCACAGTGGCAAGTTTATGCATCTTGTGAAGGAATGTCCTGAGTCATTTCAGTGTACTTAGGACTGCAAGGATTCGCTTCCAGTGGTGAATGAGGCCTAGAAACTGTTAGAAGTGATGATGGAAGTCATGCAGTGAGGGATTTATAAAGCCCAATCAGTATTTTATAAAGCTATTTTATAATGAAATATATTTGTGATTATACACATGTCCTATCTACGCCCAGTGGTTTTGTTTTCATCCTGTAGAGCTAAAGTCCAGTATTCCCTCTTAAAGAAGCCATTCCATTTTTTGTGATCATCTTGTTCCTTATTTAAAGATTTCTAGCTCTATTTTTTCAGTTTTTTAAATTAGACTGATGACCTATTTGCATACAGCAGTCAGAATGCAGATGAACCGTGGGTTTATCAGTGACATAGTAATGTTTCCCAGTTTGTTCCTTGCTTCTTTCTAAACAACAGTCTAACAATCTATTTTCTGGACTACTACTGAACAGAGATGAAATTTCCATAAAGTTATCTATTATATCCAGAAGACTGCATTCCTAAAAGAACACAATCAAGTTAGAGTTCCTCATTTATATTTAACTGCTTTTTTCACATATTATTTATAACTTACATGTATTGAGAAGACATTGAAGTGGCATGGGAAGTTTACTCAGTGTATAAGGTCCTTCCATAATCCTGCATAGTTTCCTCTGGTCCTTGCTATCTTGAAAAACAAAGTATTGCTAGAAAATTTACTCACATCCTTCAGTTTCTTTTTCCAAAGCAGTTATGAAAACGTTGAAAAGAGATCACAGCATGAACTGTGTGATCACTTAAAATCAAACTTTTTAGGTCAACTATTTTACTCTATATTATTATGAAAGGATGAAAGGTAACCTTTTTTTGTTTTTGTTTTTGTTGCTGTTGTTTCATTGATTGTTTTTTTGTTGTTGTTGTTGCTGTTGTTTCATTGATTGTTTTTTGTTGTTGTTTCTGTCATTTCAAAAAGCTGTTTTAGAGATCTCACCCAAGAAAACAGCCTGGCTCACTCAACTCAGATGATTCCAGCATAGCTAAAATGCACTTATGGGATGTCCACACTTCCATCAGTAGTCAAAAATTCAAAACCTGAGTGACAAAGAAAAATCATCACATTGCTTCACGTTGGCCTTGCTTGTTTGATTATTTTATTTTATTTTATTTTTAATTCTTAACCCTGTCATACCACTGTGTACAGGTAGCAGGTAATGGCTGGGCCAAGTACCAGTAGTGTGGGGTGTTCCCAGGTGGGCCAGGCAGGGCCCAGCAGGCAGGGCCTGTTGCAGTGCCCCACCAGGAGCAGGGCAAGTGAGGGCACTGGGGCTGCCCCACCCCCAGGCACCTCCCAGGGGACAGGGACTGGCTGAGGCCCAGTTGGGGCCCAGGTGGGCAGAGGTCTCAGCAGGGCTGTGGGGAAGCCTGAGCCCGACCCTACTGCACCCTCAATGGGGTAGGGGCTGACGGCCCCTGGGCTGCCATGGGGCCAAGGCAGGGATAGTTGGGGCTAGTGGTGCCCTTCGGGTCATGATGCAAAGCACCTGAAAGGCTCTGTTCGGCACTACCTAAGGAAGCCCACAGCTTTTGGTGAATGGCAGCTGGAGGCAAATGACTATTTTAGAGCACATAAAGAAGCATAAGTTGTCTACATTTAAGTAACAGAATTGCCCTCACATCTTTAATGCCCCATCTCCTCCCCAGGCACATCAGCTACTGTGCCAAAGAATTCAAAATGTTTCTGTCCTGTAGACACTGGTCCCATTTGCACTCCCCATTCTAAGTATCAAGTATACTGATAAAACCTTTTTAAGATATACTTTTGTTAAACTAGATAGAATTCATCACAGGAAAATAAATAAATAAATAAATGAATGAATGAATAAAATATGGTCATGCTAAGGAGAAGATATTTTTACCTTGCTCTTATCCAAAGCAGTATTCTTCACATATCTGAGGCCCAGTCCAGTGAGGATTCTTTCTGTCTTTGCAATTTAGCTCAGCTTAGCTCTGAGCTGCTTTGATTGTAGAGAGTTAAATGCCATTTTATATATAAAGTAAGACTTCCACATAACCCCTATGCTCTAAAGTGGAAGACACAATAAAAAAAAATAATCAGTCTTAGCGCAAAATATTGTAGCCCACAAACTGGAAACAAAACCATAACCACAAAAGTGTTAGGCAATTTTAGACATGGTAGTGATTGCCACTTCTGCACTCATTAATTACAAAACAATTTTAGATTCCAAAGAATTTAACAGCTTATGGTTTTAAAATGTTAAAAAAAAAAATCTAGTTAGGTTCAATAATGAAGATATTCTACTCAGTCATGATGATATTTCAGAACTTCTTTCACTGCATCTGAAGGGGTCCTACAAGAAAGCTGGAGAGGGACTCTATCAAGGAATACAGTGATAGGACAAAGGGGAATGACTTTAAATTTTAAAAAGGTAGATTTAGATTAGATATTCAAAAGAAATTCATTACTATGAAGGTGGTGAGGCACTGAAACAGGTTGCCCAGAGAAGCTGTGGATGCCCCATACCTGAAAGTGTTCAAGGCCAGGTTGGATGGGGTTTTGAGCAACCTTGTCTAATGGAAGGTGTCTCTGCGCACGGCAGGAGAGTGGAATGAGATGGTCTTTAAGATCCCTTCCAGCCCACACCATTGTAGGATTCTGTGGTCTGTACCATAAGCAGAAGCAGGAAAATATGGAAAACCCACTTGACAAAAACAAACAAACTTTGGTCATCTGTTGGCATATATTTTTAGTCGTTTTAAATTAACTTACTTTAACTTACCTATACAGCTTCTCTTAATGGGATATTTCTGAAACCTATTTGTTAAAATAAAGCAGATATTTTACTTGCTAAATGAGCAAGCAGAACTTGTATAGATGCCTTCTGATTAGAAATGCTATTTATATTTCCAAACTGCTTACCTATGCCTGTTGTCATAAGGAAGATAAATATTGAGGAAGATAAATGCAAGTCCCTAGATAAATATCAAAGAAGATAAATGCATGTCCCTAGAACCCGTTACAAAGTTCAAGAAATTAAACCCAGTAGAACCTCTCCTCATTTTTCTGCAATTATTTTTAATTACTTAATCATTCCTTTTATACAAATTGCATTTTTGGAGCCAATTCTACTCTCTGCAATTTTACTGTGAGCTTTAAAATTAAGTGTTTTGGTTGATGTTATTTGCATAGCACATTTAATACAAATATTTAAGAATATATACATTTATATTCGGAACAAACAATGCAAGATTAAATTAAGATCACCTGAAAAGTTTTGCTCCAGCAGCTTAAAAAACAAACAAACAACAACAAAAAACTTTTCGGTCAAAATACCCCCCTTTACTGAAAAACATTTCAAAACTACGTACGAGAAGTACACTAAAAATCTGTTCAGTGGAACAGGATGACATGAGAGCATATTTGAAAGTACATATCTAACACATTCTTAATGATTCAGATTTCATTCTTTAATTTGGGTCAAGAGCAGAAGAGATACAAAATCAGTTCTTTCATTTTATATCTCTCTCAAAGTCTTCATGGAATTAATCTAGTAATTTTTGAAGTAGGAAAGCACCACCTTGACAAAGAATAGCCAGTTAAGTACATACTTCTGAGAGCTATTTCAACTGGAATATCCCACTTACAATAACCTTTAAAGGCTAACGTTCACTTTCAAGAAATTATCTGAATTATGTTTAGTTGCCCTATGAAAATTATTTCATCCTCTTCAAACGTGATCTCCTGCATTTTACATTTGGCAGGCAGGATAATGATGGCAAAACTGATTCTTTAAGTATTTTAATTTGTGGTGGTTCTGTATGTGTGGCTATAAGAGAATGCCAATATAAGAGCCATTGATCATTATTTTTGAACAATTCTACATAATGAATATTTTAAAGTATTTGCCAAATAATATATTAACAGTGGAATTTCAATGACATTTAAAAATATCTCTGAAATATCTAGTTCAAACAACAATCGTATTAAGTCTGAGAAGCTGTCATTACAAGGAAATTACTGTATACAACAATGCTGCAATTCAAAATTAAGGTCATTTTGTTGTTCAATCAAACTTCTTCAAAAAACAAAACACAGATCTTGGAATGATGTGTAGAAAATTTCTATTTTCAATGATTTAGTACTTGCAGAGACCGTATGTTTGAAAATGCTTAGTTTAGTGCATTTTAAAATTAAAATAAAAGTTTGTTTTGATCAACTGTGTTTAATATACTGTTAACATTATTAGTCTAAATAACAGAACTGCCCATAACTAAATACCTTAACTTGGTATACTAGGTTAAATTAAAAACCAAAAAAAAAAAAAAAAAAAAAAACCACTAGCACTACTTCATGTACTATTTTGTGAACTGCCAATGGGCTCTCAATCAGCAAGCAAGTTTACACTATCCTTAGTGCTAAACATATAAGAATTTCAGAAAGTCCACACTTGTTAAAAATGCCTCAAATTAGACACTACATAGTTTCACTGTTTAACTGGCACGTGAAAGTTTGAATATCACTACAAACAAACTCATTCCTTACTTCTAAGGTTTATAGTATGAAGTCAATAAAAGGAGAACGGTTAAGGCAGAGCCAATATTGTATTAGACAGTTAAACCTTCTCAGAGGTGTCAAAAGATAAGCCTCATGTTTTCCATCAGAATATTCTAATATTTATACTAAGTCATTATCACATCTTGGAAAAGAGACATTTCATTATGAACCCAAGGTTAAAAGTATCTGCCATATTTTTGTGCTTGCAGTTTGACAGACAGTAAATCACAAAAGAATATATGTAGTCATGTGGTAATTAAGAATCTGCAAAATTTATAAATATGTTGAAATGATCAACAAGCTTTCCCATGCCAGTGCCCCTAGAAAGTAATCCACCTAAATAGCTATTGTACTACATTATTATTATTATTTCTAAATTATGGAGGATGACCAAGCTTCTATGTGTTATTTTAATACAACTTAATTAACACTTTCACTGTACATTCTCTCTTGTTCATTTGCTATACACCGATTTATGGATGAATCGATATTTTTAAATTGGGGCCTAAATGACTTTCTAAGGAACAGAAATCATAGGTATATGAAATGAGCTGTAAAGAATGCTGAAGAATGTTCTTAATGAAGTGGCTGTCAAGTTATTTCTAATTAAAATAAATAAATGAAGTAAAATATTCTCGTATATCCCAAATCAAATGTGCAAGATAGAAGACTGATCCACAGTGTTAATTATCTCATTATTTCAGGCCCCAACAACTAAACATAATGAGATGAAACCAAGTATATAAGAATTTTGACTACATGTTATTTAAAAAATTGCTACTATTAAGGTCAAACTACTTCCAAGGTGATTTGTTAAGATCAGGTGACATTCACAGCTCTTCTGTAAGACAATAGTCATGCAACAGTAAAGACAAATCTGTTCTCTTAAACCTAATAGATTTTCTTCACATCTCTTCTCTGACATGGTTGAGAATTTGCTAGCAAAAGAAATCAAAGTACCCATAAGAGTTACACTAAAATAAATTACGTTGACCACACATAATGCTAATTTACCCCTAGAATAATTCTTTTTAAGGTAGAATGAACAGTCTGTCAAAACTAACTATACAAGAGCTCTGCTGAGCACTAAAGCAGATAATGGGATTTACAATATGTAAAAACACATTGCCAGGTAAATATTTCTTGCAGATTAAATGGTTTCTTATAAATTAAATTTAGATTCCAAGAGCTGTTTTATTTCTTTCCATTGAATGTAACTTGCATCAGGGCTTATTGGCTATTGTTAAATGGTTGCTGAAGCTCAGCCTAAAATGAGATAATCGTGTCATCACAGAATAAAATAATCACATGCAGTATAAGTGTGACAATATAAGGAATAGAAAAGAACAATTGAATGTCAGATCCTTAAAGGCTTCTGAAAAGATACCCAAGATAATAGCACGCCATCTGAACTAGTAGACTGTTTTCTAGTCAAATTACCAAGGCATCTATATAAGACAGAAAAAGAAATATATATATATACAATCCGAGTATTAAAAGAAAATATAACAAAAGATTATAGTGTTAATAACTATGAATGTCTGTCATCTATGGTTTACATGAATGGAAATAGCTAATAATGGAAATAGCTAATAATGTTCAGGAAAACATTACATTTAACTGGACAATTTTGAGTCTTTTTAAGAGTACAAGTGGAATATCATAGACATTTATATTCAACAAATACAATATTATGGCAGAAAAGAAGCATGTATTAAAAAAAGCCAAGTTCATCAAAGGTAAACTTCTGATGTAAATACTAACTGATAAAAATTCAACCTGTATCAGTAACAAATATTAAAAAAAAATGACATTGCAGCAAATCTGAATAGTTTTTATGATAAAAGAATTACAGCCTGAAATTTGGGGGAGGGCTGTTTAAAATGGGCAAAGCTGTTTATATTACATAAATTTTAAAAAGGCTTCTGTCCAGACCGCTTTATTTAAAGCTGAAAAGCACACTATTAAAAGTAGCGTTCAGTGAAACTGAGAACAACTAATAAGCCATGAGCATTTAACTCTCCCCCAACCTTCACGCCTCCCTGTGTCTGCCAGTTTGGAGCCTGGCTCCTGTCTGTAGTAGCGGTACTTAGGGAGGAGGAGAAACTCACGGGAAAAATGGTTGTTAAGCCATTTAGGTTTTGCAGGTAAAAACCAACCACGTAGACTGCAGAACAGTTTGATAAGCTTGCAGCCACATGTACCACTTACAAAGTGGCCCTGACCTAGAGCTTTGGCACATCATTTTTTCTTGATATTCTATACTTCCACGCAGATTTTTGCATAAACTATTCATTGTTCATATGCTGTTGCATCAGGCTGCATGTATGACATTCATTCTTGTACTTCTTTAGGGCTAGCATTGCCTTATACCTTATCTTTATACCATGCACACAAAGAAAAGAGCCAACAGTGAACGGGAACAGAAGTGAGACATGATGAGTAGTTAACCAGTCCAGAGACTGCTTCTGCAACTCAACAAGAGAGGACAGTCTGACTGAGAAATTTGGAACTGCCTCACCCTGCAGGCTGGACTGAGTTGCTTAAGGAGATGCTGCTTGGCAAAGGATATTGCTTGGCAAATAAATGCAGTCCTGCCACAATTTTAAAACAGTACAGTAAGGAACAGGTATAAGGCTTATCCAATTTACACATTTGATGTGTGAATATGGAAGTACTGTCACCAGATTCAGTATTCAGACTTCAAAAGGATGTAAAAATACTCAAGAGAGTTTAGAAAAGAGAATACTTGAAGTATGGATTAAAAAAAAAAAAAGAAAAAAAAAGTTGTGCACTGGAAAAATTAAAAGCATTCAGTATACTGATTTTATCCAGAAGCAGAATTTGTAAATAATAATCTTTGGGAGGCATTTCTACTACTAAGACCGGCAGACTTCGCAAGCAAATCCATAACATGATCTAGTGACAGAGAAGGTGCAGCTAGAAAAACACACATGGTTGTATTTTTTCTTACTAACAGTGGAAGCAATTAGTTACAGGAGCACCCTATATCAGTAATCTTCTCTGCTTAAAACATATTTGATCAAAGCTCTTAAAAGGGATTCAAATGAGCACTTAAACACTAGAGAACAAAGGTGATCATTTAAAAACAAAAATCTTAATACACATGTTATCTAGAAAATAGGAAAGACAAATTCCTGAACTTTTCCATGAAAATATTCTAAAATTGACTTTATTATATTTGAATTTGCTTTTTAAACGATGTTTGTTAATATATGGTACATAATATAGGCCTAGTATATAACTTGATCATTATTTTTCATAACTTCCTATTAAAAGACATAAAAAATCCACTTCAAATAGAAATTCTAATTTATTCAAAGTTTTATTTTATAGTGGAAAACTGCAATGATTTTGATCAAACAGCTTTGTTAGTTGAAATGAGAATTGTATGCTTTCAGCCATTCGTCATTTCAAATCACTTAGGTGCTTAGATATTCCAACTATATCGGTATCTCTACCTAACAATGCTTTGGAGAAGCACAAATATTTTTATTTATTGGTTCGATAAAACTGCTACTTTAGCATTTTTGTAGATGCCTTTAGTTCCACAATACATAAAGTACAAGAAAATGATTAGGGACTTACAAAGCAAAGAGATATGAAAGATACTTCACATTTGGCCACATTCAAATAAGTCTATGCTCTTTATTATGACACTTAGTGCAGTTTCAAAATATGAATTTAAATTCAATTACCATTCTTGGACAACTGATAGTGGAATTTGAGCTAAGAACATTAATTAAAAACAAAAGTGATTGTAATTCAATATTGTAGGACTGAAGCAAATTTACAGTACTTCCAATACTTACAATGAATACTATTCAGTAGAAATAGTGAGTTAAATTTTCACCTGCCTATTGACTAGCAACCTCCACACCAGAGACTTGATACAAATACTGTTCAACTGCATCATCACAATGACACTTAAGTTTACTTGAACATCCCAAAAAGTAAGCTAACATTTATGTTCCCCAGGAAAGACTTTTGACTTATAGGCTCTTTAATTGGCATTATTGATTCTTCATTTTTTTCACTATTATTCAAGTACCAAGGGTAGCATTTCTTTAATATTTCTACTAATCCATTATATTAGACTCTAAGATGATATTAAGTGCTTATGGGAGTTTGGGGAATTTTTCTTTCTTCTTTTTGTTTAATTCTGAAACAACAGAAAGATAGGTAGTATTTCCAAACCATTATTTAAAATATGAGGTTTGAACAACAGTAGCTGCAGCTGAGATTTTACTGAATCATGGAATGGCAATCCACTGCCACGGAAATTAAGTTGCAATACCCTACCAAGGTAAACCTGAATGACCCAAAGAAGACAGGTAGCTCAGACATTCATTCCTGTTGCTAGCATGTTGCAGTCACAAGTAAGGCCTATGGGTTCCTCTGAAACAGAAAACTCTACATGGTGAGCACTCTGCTACAAGATACGCAGTAGCTCTCCACTATGTATTCAATTCTGGAAGGGCACAAATCACACACTTCAGGCTAGGTGTTTGTAGTAGTGCCCTGCAGATTTTGCAGGCTTTTGTCTACAACATGTCGAAACTGGAAATAAAATACATAAAAAAAAAAAAAAATCCTGTAAAATCTTGTCTGAAAAGACGATATCAAAACATTCATGAACCAAATTGTCAAAGACTAAGTATTTCTGTCAACTCCTGACAGCACTCCTAGAGCTCTGTAAAAACATAATTGTACCAGATGTAGAGTAAATGAAATAGTATTTTCATCAATTTAACAAAGTAGAGAATAAAAATGTAATAGCTTCTGCTCATTTTGTTTCTTAGCATTGATCAAAGCCAGTAACTGCTTGCCAAAAAGGGTAATACATGATTTTATTCATCTTACTTTTTTTTTTTCTTTCCACACTAAGGAATATTTCTGCACATCTTCTTATTTTCAAGGGATGAAATCATATTAGTTCTGCTCATACCATTGCCCTACTATAACTAACTACAAAGTCAAGATCCATTTTTTTAGTTAATTTCATAGTTAATATTTCTGCTTTCATTTCAGTGCTAACAATATGAAGTGATATGTGGCTTATCCTCTTCTTCTGGGATGTCATTATGATTTTCTGTTTGTAGTTTTGGACCATTTCTTTGCTAACAATAAAATAAAAATTACTTAATTCTGAAACTTATTTTAATGCTGAAAGCAGAGAAAATGGCAGAAGTGTTCAGTGAAAGGACTACAAGAGTTCAAATCTCAGTCCCATACAAAAATCCTCTTGGGTGAGGAGGCTAAACTACATCTAGGTTTGGCAATTGCCTCCTCTCTTCTCACTGTTGTCTACTCTTGACTGAATTTAAAGCCTGTCCACAGACAGTTGTCTACATACACACGGATCTATACACATGAATCTAGTGTTCTCTATTTTGGAAGACTGTTACTTGAGATGGAAAGAAATCTTGCTAGTCCATGAGTTGTCCCAAAATAAAACATGATGCAAGGGAATCTAATCCCAACCAGTAAGAGAAATATAGCAACCTATGAAACCTAGGAGATCATTAATAGACATACCAACATGGGCACAAAAATTTATGTAACCAAAAATACTGTAAAAACATTGAATTATTGAAGATGCCAGTGCATATTACACCAGATCTTGGTTAAAAGTTTTTTTGTTTGGTTTTTGTTTGGTTTTTAATGTTTTCTACAGAACTATTTGGTTACAGATAACTAGTGTACTATCAGCAAATCATTGTTTGAATAATAATATTTATAGTGTGATCATCTTCTCTTTACCATGTTAATTCTGAGTAGCAAAAAGAATTGTTGCAACAAGCAAGCTCTATACATGCTTGTTCCTCCTTGGACAGAAACACCAAGACTTATAATGCAAGAAACAGAAGACATTCACCATCCTTTTTAAGCAAACAGCAGTCGACAACAGCAGCTTTTGTAATATTTGCAAATTTGAAATCACAAACTGTTGGATAGAACATGAAATTCATATAAAAGCTTTCTATGACAATAAGATGTCAAACTTTACCCCGGGCACTAGGGATTACATGTAGCATGCCCACTAATAACTTAGGAAAACAAGGGGGCTTAAGACTTCCTCGGAACTATAGTCTCTGAGCTAGCACATGGAAGTAATGGAATGCCAAGTAACAGGTTAACAACAGGAAAAAAAAAAGGATGAGTGAGATGACAGATAGGATAGTCCAACAAAGATCAATACTGAATCAAGTCTGCAAATTCAAATTTTAGCTGTAGCTTGAAAACATTTCCACAATTTGTCTCAAGTTAGAGTGTGTATAAAAGATGTAAGAAAGAAAAAATTAACAGCTGCTGTCAGCAGAACCAGATATACTTAACAGAATCCTTAAGGACTTCAGAGGACTAATGCAGAAATAACAGTGGTATGCAACTTCTAGCTATGGTGTGCACATTTAGTGTAGAGAGACACCTAAATACGAGGGGACTGGGCTACAGAAAACAGGGAAGTTGTTTTAAAGGGCCACAGAGAAGATCTGGGAAACCGTAAAGTAGTAAGCTTCATGTATGTGCAAGGCAAATTAGCAGAAACTTCAATAAAAATATAACTAGTAGGCTCTCATACAAATATGACATATTGAAGAATAGCCAATATGAATTCTATGGAGGGGCTCTGGATCACAAACCTATTGAAGATCTTTAGTGGAGCATCACACGGGACTATGGAAGACAGGCAGAATCCTTCAAGGATCCTTGGCAGAATGAGGACTTAACATTACATAAAGGCTTTAAGCAATCAGCACAGCTTTTACCTATGCTTCCTAGCACTCAGCACAGCTTGCAGCCACACAGGATTTCCAGAGCTCCACATCACACTGAGCTTCCAACCACTGGAATCCTCTGCAGTTCAGCCTAAACTCTGGTTACCTAGCATGTGACACAACAGCCCCAACCCAAGGAAATGCCACGGGTCACCCATGCAGTTCCTGGAGGACACAGGGATCCCCAGGCTTTGCCACCTGGCAGCATCAGCTCCAGCCCAAGGTCTCGGCCTGCAGCTCCTTAGGCTTTGTGAACAGTGCTCCCTGTGTTGCCCTGCATCCTTACCGGCCACCCAGCATCTGTGCCCTGACAACATGAATTAACCTTATTAATTGGTGTCCCCACAACATGGTGCCAGGGAGAGTGGGAAAAAAAAAGCAGGGAGGGTGGTATACGAGCAGGCTGTTTAATGTGTCACAGGTGTTTGCCATATTGTTGGTTATGCCAAACATATTACTAGGGCCAGGACCAGCAGATACTGGTCCCATAGAGTTATGGGATCACTCTGTGTGAAGAGACTCTGGGAAGTCTCCAGTCCAATCTCCTACTCAGAGCTGCAGGTCACACTAGGGTATTCAGTCAGTGAGCATGCGGACAAGGAGGTGTACTGGGTCGGGCTGGGATGTTAACTTTCCCTGCAGCAGCCCATACAGTGCTGTGCTCTGCACTCATAGCTAAAACAGCAATGGTATCACACCAGTGTTGTGTCTGCTGCTGAGCAGTGCTGGCACAGCATCAGGACTCTCCCTAATTCCCCTGGGGGTGGGCAAAGATGTGAGAAAAGAAACATCACCAGGGCAGCTGACCTAAACCAACCAAAGGGATATTCCATACCATATGATGTCACACTCAGCAATAAAAGGTGGAAAACGGAGGAAGAGGGGAGGGGTGGGCTCTCGTTGTGAAAACATCTGTCCTCCTCCCGAACACCAGCTATGTGCGTTGAGGCCCTGCTTCAAGGACATGGTCAAGCATCGCTCATTTGTGGGAAGTAGACAGTAATTTCTTTCCTCTACACTTCCACATAGCCTTTACTTTTTTTGTTTAGTTTTCCCTTTCCCCCTCCCTTTTCCCCTTTCCTTTTTTCCCCTTTAGTTAAATTGTTAATTGTTTAGTTAAATTGTTTAATTAATAATAATCTTTCCTTAATAATTATTATTTTTTTTCCTTTAATTAAATCATCCTTATCTCAACCCATGAGTTGTTCTTTCCTTTACTTCTTCCCCCTCCTCATCTAAGGAGGGGGAGTGAGAGAGCGGTTGTGGTATTCAGCTGCCTAGCACGGTAAAACCACCACAGGAGGGTTGTTCAATATAATGTGTGATTTTTGTAAAGGCACTTAGTAATTTTATTCAACAGTCATCTAAGGAAATAGCTATGTGATGAAAGATCCTTCATAAGCATAAGTATGGATAAGTAATTGCTTAAGAGATAAATATGGATGGCTGGAGCAGATGGTCAATTTTCATAATGAGGGTGTTCACAAAAGGGGTTTTAGAGAGATCTGTGCTAAAACCAATGCTTACATTTAACACTTTATGAATGACTGTTGTGGTTTAACCCGGCTGGCAACTAAACACCACACAGCCGTTCGCTCACCCTCCCCCCTCCCTCTCTGGGATGGGGGAGAGAAACGGGAAAGTGAAGCCTGTGAGTTGAGATAAAGACAGTTTATTAAGACAGGAAAATAATAATAACAATAATAATAATAGTGATAATGATAATAGTATTAATAATAATAATGTGTATGAAACAAGTGATGCACAATGCAATTGCTCACCACCCGCTGACCGATGCCCAGCCTATCCCCGAGCAGCCGGCCCCCCACCCCGGCCAGCCACCCCTATATATTGTTTAGCATGACGTCAGATGGTATGGAATACCCCTTTGGCCAGTTTGGGTCAGCTGTCCTGGGTCTGTCTCCTCCCAGCTCCTGCTGCACCCCTAGCCTGCTCGCTGGCAGGACAGAGCGAGAAGCTGAAAAGTCCTTGGCCTGGTGTAAACACTGCTCTGCAACAATTAAAACATCAGCATGTTATCAGCACTCTTCTCATCCTAATCCAAAACATAGTACCCTACCAGCTACTAGGAGGAAAATTAACTCTGTCCTAACTGGAACCAGGACAATGACCTAGAAAGGAAGATGACTAATGAGGTGACAAAGTGTGTCAATGATATCCAAATATTCGGTTTAGCAAACATGCGAGTCAGTGGTGAACAAGTGCAGTTGGACTTTAAGAAGATTCTTTTTTGTGAGGACTGCTCCTCACAAAAATGAAAACTTAAATATGTAGGTCCCTTTTTGTGACACTAAGCCCCTTATTTTGCAAAGGGAAAAAATCAGTAAATCTGATTCACGCTGATAGAAGTGTTAGAGGAAATGGTCAGAGCATTCCCTCCTTGCCTGTGTCCCCTTGGTTCCTCTGCTTTGTGTGGAAGGAGGAAGAGAGTTAAGGAAGTGGTGGCAGTGACTGAGCTCTGATCATCTGCAATAGAGGTGGCAGCTTCTATAGGGAAAGGACTGTCTGCATTTTCTTTGTTTCTCATAAGCCCTGCAGGCTCTAATAGGCATTACTATGACCAGCCTCACCAGCAGCCTCCCTGTTAAAGGGCCCAAGAACCCTATTTTAACTCCACATGGGACTGTCAACCAAGTCAAAGTTGTGCCTGTCTGTCCTGTTTTTAAACTGTTGTTTGGATTTCCTGGACTGAGCCTGGACCTGGCTTGTAATCTTGCTTCACATGATAGCCACTGGACTGTCAACAAGACCTGTTGCTGCAGCATCAATAGGACCCTGCTCTCCCATACATCAAGTGCTGTGGGATGGCACACTGCTAGTGCAGGCACTGCCTGGCCCATGCTGGGGTCACCTCCTGGCTCCCTTCCATCAGGGAGCAAGTGCCCTGACACAAACAATGAGCCTTTTATTTCCCAGCTCCCAAAAGTATTTTCAGCTGTTGAAAATAACAGGAAAAAGAAGGCCAGAGAAAGAAGCTGTATTTCTTCTGACAGTCAGCAGCAACTCAATCAAGATGGTAACTGCTGCTTTTCCTGTTGACAGGTAATTCTCTGGAATTTAAGGCTGCAATCAACAGGAAACAAAAGCATTGCAGTCTCATAACAAAGCACACCATTTCTTCCACTGCTTTAGTTTATTCCTTCAGTTCCTAAGGAATCCCACCCTATGTATTCTCACCAACAGAGGACTGTATGCCTTCTACCTATAGAGATCTTACCAGAAAGAAGTGCACACAAAGTTAGAGTAAGATACTGAACGAAATATTTTTCATTAGTAATGTAGCTTCATTTCCTTTCTATTTCAGGAATATGTATTCCCTTTTCATCCTGCATTTTGAAGTGAAAACAGCTTTTGGTTTCTATTTCAGATGTATCCATCATTTTAGTCCCAGATATTTATATGGCGTTTTGTTTTCCATGGATAACACTAAATAGTGACTGTTGCAGGTTAATTCCTCAGCAAAAAGTTTTCCTAAGTTTGCAAATGCAGGCAAACGCAGGTGTTAGTGATTAAATTCACCCATACAGTCTACAAATATGTTCTGCATTGAAAACCTAAACAATGCTTAGATAATTTTTCAAAATACAAAAATTCTGAAGAGTGCTCTATAGTCTACTTGCATGCAGATGGATTAAAGAGGAGGTTTTGAAATTGTACTTTGAAAACTGGTATTAAGATTTCCCCAAATAAGACAACATTAAAATATATGTTTGATGCTTGTATACTTCATACAAAAGCAGAATTTACTATTTTTTGTTTCTAACGCTTTAGAGCTGCCTTGGGGCTACATAAAACTAAAGGAAAACGAAATCAACACTTCGAAATTACTGTTTGGTTTTATGGAACTACGACAGAAAAAAAAATATTACTTATTGCAACTTTGAAGTTCAAAGACACTTCTAAAAATGAAACACTTTTTATCCCTGCTTTCAAATAATTACATTTGAGGAACATGTTTTTATAATTAAAAAAAAAAAAAAAAGTTATAATTATTGATCTCATTTTGTAACTAGTATTTAGTGCATAACCAAAGGCAAACTTAAATGGTAGTGCCATCTTGCACTGTGAAGGAAAAAGGACCAGTTAAAGAAATTATTAACACTAATTTAAAACTAATTAAAACCAAACATAATGTTAATCTGTAGACTATACTACTCTGTGACAGGATCAAAGTATCTAATTAAAATAAGTATACATAAATATTAGAAAATATATACAGTGGTTGTGGTCTTCTTTCATTAAGATAACAGCGTTAAAGTCACAAAATCTATTATGTCAGCAGAAGCCAATTGCAACGGGTTATGGTGAAACTGAATTTTGGATTCCTACAACTGGAACGTAACACTGATCCCAAATATTCAGAAAATTAAATTATTTTATTTACCCTGTATTTCTCAACTGAATTATTCTCCCTGCAGACCTCTTCCTCTAAGGCTTTGCAAAGGTTTATAGAAATTACAGTGCAGGAATGATGTGCAGATGGCCACCCACTGCAGCTGCCAGGACAAATTCTGTACCTCTGTATTGTGATATGTCACAGCATATTATCACAACAGTATGCAATAACTAGTAAAAATAATGAGAAAAAGTAGAATATGCAGGAGAAAAATTTCTACATTTTATCCTTTTGGTTGTATGATGCGCTCTTTGCAGCAATATTTTTATAATGATTCATACCTAAGTGTTCAAAGGCACTTCTCTCTTCTTGAAATTCCATTATTTAGCAATCTTTCCCAAAACATTAGTGATCTTTACTTTTAGTTTTCTCAAATTTTTAGAATAGGAGAGCTTATGAAATAAAAGAAAAAGCTACTAACATTTTAAAAATATTTGTTTTTAAAACAAATCAAATAACTTGATTGTATGAGAACATAACTTTTGCTTTGGAACTACTAAGCACAATCAAGTTAGTTAATTCAGTCATTTTTTTTCCAGGAAATATGTTCTTTTTATACACATACCCACACTGTGATGTAGATGTTCCATTTGTAAGGGTTCCTGTGACTCTAACACAGCATTTTGGAAAACGTCCTTGTTTGCAAAAGAATATGGGGTTCTTTTCTCTGCCACAGAGCTTAACTCTCCTTAGTGCAAAGTACTTCACATTATTTTCAATACAGAAAGTTTTGTGAGGTTCTTAGCTGTGGTTTCATAATCATTTTACTTGATGCCTCTGACAGTGATTCCCAAAACTTTGCACAACTCTAGGGAGCAGTTCTTGTTGTGCCATACTTCCTTGCTTAGTCTATTGGTGCACTTACGCAAATAAAAAATTGTCCTAAAACACTGAAACAGGCTTATGGGTAAATAAGTATCGTCCTTTGCAACTGAAAGCAACCAGTTAATATATTGTCTTTAAGCTCCATATTTCAGGACTAAATAGGTCTTACCAGAAGGCTTCAACAAAATCTTGCTTTGCTGTTATAAGGTCTGACGTCTAACATCCAGAATGTTATTTTTCTGAAGATCTGGCTGTCTTCAGTAATGAAGATAAGAAATTACATTATATAAAAAATAGGTATTATTTTGCCATTTATAGTCAAGCTGGTCTTCCCCTTCCTTCAGCGTAAAAGGAATTTGTTTACTTCCAAATGTAACACACAGAAATAGCCTTCTTTCAGACTGAGTTATGAGAAACTATGCTACTCCCTTCTCATCTCTTTGTCAGAGTGGGTTTTCTTCTCTCTCAACAGTAATAATCCTTTGAGCACTTGTTTCAGTTTGAGTATTCTTGATGGATAAGAACTGCATTATGATCCAACCTGATGTAGTTTATTAAAATTGTCAGTTTAAAAGTGATCAGACTAATGTCTCAAGATAACAGTTGTAAAGCTGTTACAATGTGTTTAGAGATCTAGGTCCCTATATTCCGTATTATGTTGATACATTTTCTATCCTTCAGAAATATGTCTAGCTAGGAGCAATGTGATATAACATATATATAAAATCCTAGTTACTGAACCTGTAAATTCAACTTATGTTTTTTGTTGTTGTTCTGGGTTCTGTTTTTTTTTTTGTTTTTTTTTTTTTGTTTTTTTTTTTTTTGTGGGGAAGAGGGAGCTGGCTTCTGCTTGCTATTTATCAGACAGAGGATGAAAGGAGGGCAAGAACACATGAAAATGGGTCTCTACAACAGGCCAAATGAAGTCAGAAATTACAAAGTGAGAAACAAGCTGAGAGCAAAGATCAGGGAAAGTTGTGTAAGGTGAATAAGTTGAAGGAAAATTGTGACTGTACTGTTAACATTTTGTCCCAGCCCTTTTTACACAAAAGGTCAAGAAAGGCCTTCTTTTGTTCTGCCCCAAAGCTCTCTTCTTCTCACTACAGGTGCATTCTTGGCTCGGCAAGTTCTGCTCAAGTTTTATAGAACCAAAAAAATGTTCTCAAGTTTTGCAAATACAAAGCAGAAGAGCCATCAATTACTCTGATTTGTTCTCAGTGGGAATAGTTGCTTCTCCCTTCAATTCCATTGATGTGATATGTGTAGCTTAGAAGTTATTACCAAGTTTCCTACAGACTTATTTTTTTTTTCTGAATCCATTTTTTTTAAATATAAATTCATCTTACTGTTAAATCAATCTCAACAAACAGATTTAAAGTAGTTTTTGTTGATGTCTGTGTTACCCAGCTACTGTTTATACACTCTGTTTATGTGCAGAATTGCACTTATTATTTGCCATTTACACCCTGGATTTAACCAGAAGTATATTCTAGATGATTGTGCCTTGGTGAGACATCTGAAGCTCTCTAAGTGCCCTAAAATTGTTTAGTCCACCTGCGTAACTTTTATTATTTTCTTTTCTCAGAAAGAAAAGAAAAAGGTTGATTTCCAGCTTTGCTGTCAGGAAGAGATGTTATATTTTGTTACTTACAAATGGACTTGCTGATAGAGTAGATTTGTGAGATGATGAAACATCAAACAATACTTTCAATTGTGATATATATATTTAAGCTGAAATATCTACAGAACTTATTAAACCACAGAAGAAACAGCAGAAATAACAGCATGCATCTTTATCCTGAATTAAACTTTTAAAAGTTGAGTTTTTCCTCCGTAAGACTGACTTTTTTTGTATTTTAAATTGAAATATGTGTATGTTGCATTTCAATGAAAAATACATAGCATACAAAAAGTAAAAGCAGTTAAATACACGTTAGAACATCTCTTAAAACTATGTTTTGTGCTGCTGTGTGCTGCAGGGCTTATTATCTGCATCTATGTTGCTCTGAGTTACCACATTCACCTAATATGTGTGCTCTTGTAATACTATTGTTGGAGAGTTCAGCTCTTATGCAGGTGAGAAGCACGAGTCTACCAGGCCTGGAGTATGAATTGAGGACAGCCCTGCATGCATTTATGCTATGCTGTCTGTTTATAAATCTCCCTCATTAACACAGGAGGAGCTGCTCAGCAAAGAGAGCATAGTTCATTTCTGTATATGAGGACCTGCATGTGTGATACATCTTTCAACTCAAAATACGCCTTTTTTTTTTTTTTTTGTAAAGCAGTTAAATGATACTTTTTTAAAGGATTAAAATTGTTAAAGGATTTTTTTTTCTTTCAACTTCTGATTTACCACTAACTGAAATCTGTTATTCACCCACCCAGGTGTATTCTGTCCCTGAAATTAAGTAAAAGGTCAAGCTGCTACTTTCTCTTTCTTTCAGTATCAACACCCGTTCACTTGCTTGTGACAACTTTAAGTATATTGCCAGTAAATCAAGACTGACAGAGAGACAAGGTCAGCATCACTTTCCTGCCAGCACAGTGCTCCCTATCCTATGCTACCTAACAGCTTATGCACTTTGGATTACTTTTAGCAGCAAACCAAGAAATCTGAAGAGAAAAATCTTGCCTATTACTAATATAATTTACAAAGAAAGGTTGATGTGGTTGCTGAATAATTGTTATTGGATATATGGAGTTTTGCATTACAAATTCATCACATTTTCTTTAGATCTCATATTAAGTGGTAAGAACACACCTTGAAGAACAGATATTCCTATAGTTCCAAAACCATTTAGTGTTGCTCAAATGAAACAAAAGTAAAATAATTGGACAATTGCTTCATGTATACCCAGCTATCAATTGTTTAATTTTGTACAAAAAATTCTTTGTAATTAGAGCCCATTGCAAGACACTGCCACATCAACAGAAATTTGTTTTTTGGAGTTCTGCTCTGTGGGAAAGTAAAAGAAGGGAAATATAATTCTTCCTTCTCTTTCTCTCTTCTGCACTGGGGCATATAGCAGAGGCCTACTTGATGGTTCCCATTTTGCTCTGCAAGCCTAAAGGAAGAGATGGCAAGACTGAGGAGATAATGAGACAGAAATATAGACTAGCTGCTTAAAAATGGCACAGACACATGTTCTCTTTTGCAACAAACACCCTTCTCATTTTTTTCTAAGACATTACTACAAAGTGTTTGAGAGCACCTTTGCTGACATCTAGTTTAAAATCTTTTATTCTGTGCTGGCAGAGTAACATTGCAACTGTTAAAGAGTCACAGTTAGTTTTACTCACCCTCAGAATGACACTTATTAAGGGTATAAATTACACGATACCTCTCGGGACAAGACTGCATGTGCCTCTTTGTTTCTTCCAGCACCCTTTGCTTGATTCCTTCCCATCACCAAAATCTGTTCTTTTTGTCTTTGAATAAAAACTGTGCTGCTCTCCTCTGTGCCAAAAGATACCCTGACCTGCAGTCCCATGTGCCATCGTGTTTCCCTCCCTCGAAACTCACTGAACGTACTAGGCAGTTAGCACTGCCTCAAATTCTTCTTCTCCGGTTCAATTTAAGGCAGTAGTCCACCCACACAAGAACGATAAAAACGTAGTCATTTAACAACTGTAATGCAAGAGAAAAGGCCAAAAGGTTTATGTTGACAATTCCTCAGATTTGCCAAGTGTCACACATCTGATATGTAACTCACATTTGGCAGGCATATTATTCCTGGCAGCATCCCTTGATGAATCTTCATATACTAAAGAGAAGTGCAGGTGGAAACGTATATCATGTACTTAGTACTGAAAGGAAAAAAAAAAAAAAAAAAAAGAAGAAAAAAACACTACATTGGAGTGAAATCCAGGATTTTATAGTTTCTAATTTTATGTCTTTTACTAAGTGATTTGAGTATATCTTTGTAGTACAGAATTCTGTAATCAAAGTCTCCTATCCCCATCCTGGAGCCCAGCAACCCTCAACTTCTCTTTGTTTCAAATAAACTACTTGTGAAATCACACACAACTACTGGAAACAGAACTGGGATTAAAACTCAGGCAGTATCTATAGAAGTGCAGAGCCAAGGCTACCAACTGCAAGGCTTTTTCAGTGTTCACATCACCAGCTTGTGTGGTTAGCCATCCCATCCCTGCCCTCCTAAGCCATTCTGCCAAACAGCACCTAAAAATCCTGATATTCCTCGTTGTGTGTTTTTATCACATAGAGTGTTGCAACCCTTAGCAACTGTGAATTAAGTTACCATCTGAAAGCTGTTTCACACAAATTCAAATCCTCTGGTTTGTTTCTGAGGATCTCTCATGCTTTCTTTATCCTTTCCTGGCCGTTCCACCAGACCCCCAAGTTCAGTAGGACCCTTAGCACATAAAGGTCATCCATGTCCTACTGTGCTCCTGCTGATACTTCCTCCACAGCCCTACTCTCTGCATGAAAATATATAAGCTCTGAAAGTGCAGTCCTTAGCTGTAGCAGAAAATGATGACTCTAGTGTTTGTTGTCTACATATATGCTTCATCCCCGTGGTCTTCTCTAAATTGCTACAATCCTAGATGACATGACTGTGGAAGCTACAGGGAAATCAGGTGCATAATCACATTCCTACTCTTTGCTGAAGGTTGGCCTGGCTAACAGCCTCCAAATCCAAGGCAGGAGTTTAGAGGTGTTGGGATATCCTTGGGTGGAATCGCTGAGGCGATCGGCTCCGGGGCAGACATGTGCTGCAGCGGAGCGGGGGATCAGGGCGGGCAGGGCTTTTCTTCTGGCATTGAGGCCACTCAAGCCAGCCGAGGGAGCCGCCACGACCTGGCAGCCCCCGCGAGGGAGGCTGACGAGCCGTAGGCGGAGCCAGCAGCGCCCCCTCCCCGGCCATTCAGAGGCAGCCCCTAGGGAGCGCAGCGACCAGGACGGGCAAACAGGGCGAGGTGTGTCAGTTAGGGTGGGGCGCAGCTGTTCGCACTCAGACAGGGCTGAACGTCGCTTTCCGCTCAGGAGAGCAGCTCATCTACCGGCTGTCTACCTGGAGCTAAACCAGCCATGGTCTGCACTAAGCAGAAAGCTCTTTCTAGAAAGTCTGTGGTGACCCAGGCTGACTGCCAGCTCAAAAACACAGCAGCTCAGGTCTCTGGTTGCAGGGAGTACCTGAGCCTGTTGCTGCCATCTGAGGGTGGCAGAGGCACCGTGTGTGTGAGGTGTGAGCAGGTGAATGACCTGGTCAGCCTGGTGGCAGAGCTCAAGGAGGAGGTGGAGAGGTTGAGGGCTATCAGGGTGTGTGAGCAGGAGATAGACTGGTGGAGCAACTCCCTGCAAGGCCTGAAGGAAAGGCGCCAGGGTGAGACACCTCAAATACCAGCAGCACTGAGGCTTAGGCAGCCAGCAGAGGCTCCGTAAGAAATACATCACGCCCTACTGCCTTGCGAGCTGGTAATAGGAGGGGACCAGCAGGCAGGCAGAGTTCCTGCTACAGTGAACCCACTCTCCTCTCCTCCCCCTAACAACAATGGTGATGAATTGGGGAACAGAATCGGAGTTTAAGAAGCGTTTGGACTGTGCACTTAGTCACAGATCCCAGAGTGAGGAGGAAGAAACTACCATGCCAACAAGGACTCGGGATACTGATAACTTGCTGTATGCAAGCCAGAGTAAGCCACTCACTTAGCTATCCAGAGGGGTAGTGCCACAGAAAATGGTAGGTTGGAAAAAGTTTTGGTGTCTCATCTTACTTGGATGGAATTTGAACTAAAATTATGAGTATAATTGTAACAGGACTAATAATAAGTGACTCTTAATTAGGCCAATTAGACTGTTAATTGGGCTAACCCTAAATACTTTGCTTTGCATATAATGCATGTTTCCTTTTGCCCATACTAAAATTTTAAATATAATAAACTTGTGGGAATTGGAAGAAAATTAGTCTGAAATTTTGATGCAACAAGATAATGACTGCGTAAAAGATGTCATGGAACTACAAGGAAACATGGAGAAAAGGCGTAGAAATACCATTCCCATTACATTTGCACTTTTGCACAGGCTGGAGGAATTGTTTTACTTACTGCATCTTGGTCAGTGGTATTAGACAGAAGTTGACATGAAGGCTGTCTTAACCTTTTTTCTTAGCTAAATTTAACCACAGAGTCAGTCACTTAAAGCCATAATACCATTATATTTATTACAGCCATTTACACTTATATATATCTATTCATTCTTGACAGTAACTCCACGTCAGAAAATCCCATTACATCACTAGTATCAAAGAAGCTTTAATTTTTGCCCTGTCAATAATAAAGAGAATTCCTAGCAAAATAAAGCAACAGAAAGTACTCTGAATTTTGTGGTTTCATGTTGAAGTTTAGAAATCAGACTACAGATGTAAAGTTCTTCTCAAAATAATAGTAGCATCCAGCAGTAAAATAAATTTAGTTTTCTGTTAATCTGTTTATATGGCAAAAAGCATTGTAGCAAAAGAGCACTTCACACACATTAAGTGTTCTCTTTACCTTATGAGGGAGGTCTTACTCCCAATTTTCAGAGAGAAAACTGAAGGATTAAATGACCTGCTGAAAATCATGCAGAAGTCTGTGACGAAAATGAATCAAATCAGTTTGACTCTAGATTAAGCACTTTGTCATCAAAGATGGCTCCTTCTTGGTCCTTTGTGAATGACATGATTGGCATGAATAACAAATATGTTGTTATTTCTAAACATAAAAAATAAATAATATTAAATATATGGATCTGTACTTAATTTTAGTCTCTTACTAACACCCATTATGGAAAGGGGCCAAAGCTAAACCTCTTCCTAACTCTCATTAACACTCGTAATGGAATAAAGCCAAAACTGAATTAACTCTTGCTGTAACATTCAAAAAATCATAAAAGTAGGTAAGTAGCAAGCCTGAGAAGATTAGAAGACTGACTGACTATGTAGTTCCAAGGTAATGAAATTGAAAGGACTAATGTAGTCCTTTTGGCCCTATTTGCAAACAGAAAGATAATGAAAAGATTAATAATTAAGTATATCATGTTTATTTTGATTAACTGTATTTCAATATAATCAATTTTTACATCTCAAAAAAGCATCCACATCACTTTTTCTACACATGCTTATAGAAATAGAATTTACAGAAAATAAAATGTAAAAATGTGTCTGTCAAAAGCAATAAAAATAGGAACATAGTTCAGTTGTTGTTTTAACCATTTTTTTTTCAGCTACTTCTCTATTCTATGGTATTGATAGGAGGGATTATGATCCTGTTGGGAAGCAATTAGCTTCTTGCATGTGTTGATTACAAAGAAAATGACTGGCTAGGTTTGCTGTCAGAACATCAGCGTCTGAGCTGACTCTTACTGTTCTGGAGCTAGTCTCAGATTCGAGGACACGGTCATACCCAAGGGCAGGCTCAGAGACTTTGGCCAGACTGTGCTGCGTTTAAGTTGCCATGGCTGTGACAAACCAGTTCCTGCTCCTCTGTGTTTTGTGTTTCCCTGGCTGTTCAACCTGCTTTCATGCCATCACCTAGCTTGTGCTCACAACAGCATTTTTGTGGCAGCATGGGGAGAAATAAAGGGCTGATACAGTTAAAAAAAAAAAAAAAAAAAAAAAAGCCCTGTTTTTCCCTGTGTTAACCAGCTGCTTCAGCTCCCTGATATGGCCTGCAAAATGCCTGCACTGGCAAAATTAAAAAAAAAAAAAAAAAAAATGGGAAATTGGGAAACGGGTAGAAAGGGGACAGCCAGCCAGGAGCTGTGTTTTTTGGCAGAGTGCTGTGTAAATATTGGTGACATGATGTTCTGGGGAGTTGCTCCTGTGGAAACTGAAATTTGTTCCCTGATGCATTCTCTTACCCCCAATGTCTCCCCCCTCACCACTGTGGAGACAAACAAGCACCATTAAAAGCAGATTTAAAGAATGCAAGTAACAGCAAACCAATCCTGGAAATACTGTCTGCATAGAGTTCCCAGTCAGAGATGGTCTGTAAAGTGTTCATCTGAAGAATACATTAGCGGCTTGTAATTAATGAGGTATTTAAGTTTTGGCTTCTGCTGGAGGAACCAGGGCAAACAACTCCTAGGTGGTCTGACACAACGCTTACACCGTGCGCTTGGTGGTAGCCATAACCTGACCTACACCTCCAGTGGATTGACTCCTGCTCAGCCCTTGTCCTGCTCACCCTGATCTGCTTGGGGGTTGGTGTAGGGTACGGCATGGTGACCCACATCAGGGCTAACCAGACTAACTGAGGTGGGGCCCCTCGCCCGCTGGAGGGGAGAACCGACAACGTTGTTGGGGACAGAGGGTGACAGTGGGGCCCTCCCGTGCACTTTCTCTGATCATGCTTCCCCCCGGCCCTGGCTAGGTCAGGGCCCAGGGCGCTGGCCTTGCTACTCAAGGCTTGGGGATGACAGTGGAGGAGCTGTGAAGGGGTGAGTGGGGAAGGGGCTGGGAGGGAGGGAGGGAGGGAGGGAGGGAGGGAGGGAGGAATAACGACATGAAATCTGCCATTAATGAGGCGTTTCCATATTTGTTAGGTATCAGGGACTATTGGATGGCTAAAGGATTGGTTAGACTGGCTAAATTGTTTGTGATCTCTCTAGATACACAGAATCATAGAATCATCACAGAGTGGTTTGGGCTGAAAGGGACCTTAAAGACCACCTGGTTCCAAACCCCTGCCATGGGCAGGGACACCTCCCACCAGACCAGGTTGCCCAAAGCCCCATCCAGCCTGGCCGTGAACACCTCCAGGGATGGGGCATCCACAGCTTCTCTGGGCAACTTGTGCCAGTGCCTCACCACCCTCTGAGTGAAGAATTTCTTCCTATGTCTCATGTAAATCTACCCTCCTTAAGATTAAACTGTTACCCCTTTTCCTGTCATTCCACTCCCCGACAAAGAATCCCTCACCAGCTTTCCTGTAGGCCCCCTTTAGGCACTGGAAGGCTGCTATAAGTTCTTCCCAGAGTCTTCTCTTCTCTGGGCTGAACAACCCCATCTCTCTCAGCCTCAAGTGTGCACAAAAGCATAACCTAGTGATAAATGTATGTCTTGTTTCCTTTAGCCCATAATTTTTAGTTCAACAGGCCTAGTGGCTCAGGGCAAATCTTTAGCTTACAACCACAATACCCTTACAGACCCCATTCCTGGCACTCATTCAAGGGCTTGAGATCCATGAGGAAAAAAAAAAAAGTTGTCAGTTACCACAATCCAATTTTTTAAAGTTGATTTAGTCAACAGTGAACAATATTAGCAGTCCTGGTGAAAGACATGGCAAGAAATCATAGAAATCATCAATAGAGATAATTAAAAACATCCTTTCAGCTGTCAAGATCTTTTGGGTGTCAAGATTTCTTAGGCTTCAGATTGGCAGTGTATATACCTAAATTTTCAGCTTTTAAACCTGTATCTAAAACTAGGTTTGTTGTTCTAAGTAGATATTCTGCCTGCATCCTAACTCTGCCTGGAGGAGGTGTTTCATGCATGCTAGTCCTTTCTGACTCTCCGTATGTTTAATTCCATATGAAGAAAACCTACATGTCATGCCAAGTGAGAGGCACACCACGCTCCCACTGTTTGAATGAGAAACTTAAATTCTGAAGTGTGCCAGTGCATGTTCTCTCAGGTTAGTCTAAGCACATGTAAACTATACATGTTTTACAAAATAGGTCTTTGGCAGTGATATGAGCCCATGCTGTTGGAAAACACTGTTTCCTTTTAAACACCCTTAAACTGCACTTTGCTTCAATTAATTACCAAAATCATTTGCTATTCCTGAAAGATCCTAAGTACTTTTTTTTTTTTTTCCAGGTTGTGTCTACTCTATCTAGTTCAAGGAAAAATCCCTGGCCCCCAAATGCAATGGCAGTTGTGTTTGCAACCCCATTTCTCACTGCTTAGTGTTGTGCTAGTGGCCATGTCCACCTTGCATAATCCCACATCTCCTCTGGAGCTCATGGAGCAGATCTGTGGCCTAACAAAGAGGAATTTTGTTCTGTTGAGAGGGCTTGAAATAGCTTAGAATACTAGCCTCAGTATCGTTATATTTTGGAGTACCGTGTTATGTGTTGTGTGCGTTGGAACCTGGTGTCAGAAGGTTCTGAGGCTATAAAGCCTGCTGAGATGGTATTGGAGAAATATCAGAGCTAAACACAGAGCTAAACATGGTGTGACTATGTGTATGTCGTCTATAGGGAGCAGTACCTGGAATACACTGTCCCCAGAAGTGTCATCGGATTTAGTCTCATAAAGAACTACTTGGTTAATTTCAAAACAAAACTTTGAAAAATTATATATTCAGGTTTATAATTAGCACACCAGTATGCTGGGACAATCTGGAAAGGTAAATTATCTAAAAATGCCAGCACAACTTAAAATAAAATACATTCTTTATTTTCCTAAACTGACAGACTAAAAGAAAAAAAAATAGTAATAGTTGCTTGAGTCCTGAGCATCAAAACTGCAATCGTTAATTATAAGTTAAAAATAATCAAAGACCTGAGGCAGAGGACATAGTTGTAGGTGCAGATACCATTGAAAACATGATTAAAAAAATCAGATATATTCAGCTAGATTATTATTTAACAAGCATGAAAAAATAAAGTAAATCTGCAGATTCCCTGTTAGTAATATACTATTGTGTATTTCTTATTTCTTATTCAATCTATTAGGAGTTATTTCTGAAAACACTGACAAAATTTAGTTGATTAAACATGGCATAGAAAGGTAATTGCCAGGATAATTGGTTTAAAAACACCAATGTTAAGACACTAATTGATACTACTGTGTAGCAATAGTATACAAATTTCATTGTAATTATATGCATCTTTGGAGAAAGTTTCTAAATATATTTTAAAAGTGATTTGGTTTTTTTAGTTAATACACATACCTGTCTCAGTAATTTCTCAGTAATCTGAAAGTTTCTTGTGAGACATCCAGCTTAAAACTGTATTGGAATAAAAAGTTATTAAAAAGAAATCTTGTAACTGTTATGTAAATCTAGTTGTAAACTTGCATATAGACTTCTGATAATTTCTACTTCTTTTTTGATGCAATAGGAATGAGAGGCAAATGAACAATAATAAATAACAATAATAAATGAACTTTATTTTGGGATAAAGATACACTCATTTTTCATATTTTAATCATAAATCAGATCCATCTGAAATAACTTACTGCAAAGTGTCTGCCTTCTGATAATCTCTGGCTATATATTCACATGAACATGAGTAAAGAGAAGAAGTACCAATACTGAATGTATTAATTGAGCGCCTGATAAAAGTTCAGAGTGTGTGGGATATTATAAGCTCTTCCACAGAAAATTAACAGATCTCAAGTTTTTGTGAGATAGACTCCACAAAGGAAACTTACTACAAGATATCCATGTTTGAATAGTACTGATTTGGCTGCCTTTAAAAAAAATAAAATGTCAACAGCAGCCACCATATTAAAGTAAGTAAATTAATTTAGTGGAAAAGTACATCTAGTTTTTGAAAATATGATCTGGATTTTCAAGGCTGCAATCTCAACCCTCCAAAGTTTTCTTTTTACTATGTGTTTAATTAACACTCTGTAGTCATGGAAACTTCAAGCACCTGTAATTGTTCCCCACAACTATGTTTAATAGTCTGGAAATTTCACGTCATGATCTTTAATTTCTAATCTGCTCTGAATTTAATCAGCTTTCTTCATAGCTAATGTCTCCCTCCCCCTCTCCTTTGCTCTGCAGCCCATGACCTTTGAATCCGGTGTTCAGAGCAACAGCTGCTGCAGGCTTCCTTGCAGCAGGCCCTTGCTAACACTAACCTATTCTACCACAGCATGTAAACACCGGAGTGCAAGGTCACAGGCTTCTTGCTTTCCTTCTCCAGTCATTACCTGTGGCATAAGAGCCTCAGAGAGCAATTCCCTTTCTCTCTTACCTGGTGTTTTGAAATTCCAAATATTTGCTGTAATCTAGCAAGGATATACAGTAGACTGATTATCAAAGAGCACCACAATATGCAGCTTTAAATAGAAAATATGCACCATCAAAGAGCACCACAATATGCAGCTTGTTTAAATAGAAAAGGATCTTAATGCTTAGCTTTAACTGGCAAAGAAGGTAATGGAAGGATGTCAGAGCCACTTGCAGTATTTCCTTTCTTCTGGAAATCCAAGGAGAACAAGACAGGCAGTCCCAGGCATTCAGTGAAAAGGTGGGAGCTGGGCTGGTAGACAGTTCTATCAAGAACACAAGAAAGAAACTATGGAAAGTACATATAGACCCATTGGCAGTGGTAATTTGGGTGCTGAGCCCTTTACAAGGTAAAATTGCCTATTAAAAGGATCTCCAATTGGCATTGTTAGAGGAAATTTTCTTCTAGCTTGGTTCCATTAGACAGAGCTATTCTGGTTGTTAGCTGAGAAATGAAGGAGTGGGTGGCCTTCCAGAGGCACTGGGATCCCAAATGCTGTCTCTGTACCTTTACTGGACTGCATAGGTAGCTTACAAGAGATCTTCAGGGTTGGGATTCAGAATTCTATCCTATTTTGTGGGGAAGGAAAAACTAGTCTCTTTGTTCCTTAAAACTATGCTCTTAATAAATGTATTAAGAGGATTAACCATACCAGAAAGCTCGTATTTTTCTCTCTTCAGACACACTACTTTCAGGCTTTTCTACAGGTATCCAGCTTAGTTTGATTCATAAGCATTATCTGTCTTGTATCACAAGTCACGCATTATTCTCAGCCTCCTGCATGCTTATTTTTCTTAAGAGAAAACATGCTGTTAGTTTTGTGCAAGGAACAGTTGCTAAATGATTATTATTTCCTACAGATTATATCATCTCGTAACAGCAAAACCTTTCTTTACAGTTAATAAAATTCAAGAGAAAGCATCCAAGTCCCATTTAAATTAAATGGTGAATCTATTAAAATGTAAAAAATATCTGCAGACTAATCTGTCAAAAGGGACAGGTGCATGATCTTTTGGAAAAGGTACCGGCTTTTAACCAAGCTGAACACCCATTAAGGTTCTGTGGATGCCCACTATCCAGCACTGCTGCTGAAGGCAGTGGATGCACCATGCGCCCTATCAGGAAACTGATCCTTAGCTGAGTTTTAGCCCTGATGCACATATTTGAAGCTTACTATGCTTATAAAACTGCTAGAAATACTGTGGTCCTGAAACTAACCTCTTATTGATTAATATTGATTATATTTCAATCAAAGCCAGATTCTCTAAATTCTGTAACCTTCTTTCTGAAAAAGCTTTTTTTTTCTTTTTTTTCTTTTTTTTTTCTCTAAGAAGCTTATCTTCTCATCAAAGTTCAATAATGCCTTGCAATGATGCAGTCCTTGCTGTTTGATCTATGAAGCTATTGACTCCTTGACGGCAAACTCAGAACTTGCCTTGCAGGATCACAGGCCTATTCCTATAGGTGTAGAAGAGATATATTTATCATGGGGTGATATTAGGTATCATCTATTGGGATCATGAACTACATTTCTTATATAAACTTAAAATGCTTTTCCTATTTATGAAGTATTTCAGGTGCACTAGTGATTCCAGGCTAATGTGTAGAAAGAAGAAGGCATACTAATATAGTAACAGAACATGAGTACAAAGAGCAGTCAGGGTACATGAACAACAGGGACAACATTCTCCAATGCATGTAGCTGCACAAATGGATGTACAAATGGTCAGACATGAGTCTGGACTGAGACTCAAATGGACTGAGACATGAGTCTCAGTCTCCGTTTGATGTAGCCCTAACAGTTATGAAAGTCAGCCTCTGATTTCACTCATTCTGACACCAATCCAAGTTAGCCATACTGATTTATATGGAATTTCTCCAGGTTCAGAACACCAAAAATATAGGAAAATCAGAGTCTCACATGATGGTTAAGACTATCCTGGTTATTTCTGGAGATTTTTATTTTACTTACTTTTCTTTTCAAAAGATAGAATTCAGTATTTATTAAGTTTAAAACAACCTTTTACATTAATCTACACCAAGTTTCTGAATGTGGCTGAGATGTAAAGGCAGGAGGAAGGAAGGCTTGCTCTTACTCTAAAATATAATTAGAAAATGCCATGTAGTCTAAAAATAGTTCAAAGAAGATGAACTGTACAGGATCTGCCAACTCCCTGTTAAGTCAATATGGTTTGAGATTAGTGGGTAATAAATAAATTATGAACCTATTTCCCCAAAGCATTCTTTACCTTTTTTTCATATAGCTTTATGTACTGGTGGTTACAGATGGAGCTATCTGAGATAAACAGGCAATGCAGGTCTGAGTCACAGGTTTGTACAGATCAAAAGCTACTTCCCAAGGGAATGACACAATATCTCAAAATTCTCACTCCTAAAGAAAGTGTGGTCTGGCTACTGAGCATCTGCCACTTATGTCCTTGGAACCCACCAGTTCAGTTTCTTGGAGGTAAAATCATGATTACTTTTTTTTTTGCAACATTTCAGAAAGCTTCCAGCAAAAACATAAACAAACAAACACATGAGAAGCAGTTTTGTGAAGACCCTTAAATGTACATTGCATTGCCTTAAATGTACAAAGCCAGTTCTTGGTCCTCACTTCAGCCCGTTTGTGCTGACTAAAGGTCAGCAAAGGTGCTTGCAAATCATCTTTCACTAAGTAAAAATGTATTCTTCCTACACAAAAAGGGAAGCAGCTCACATCCAGCCTCCCACAATGTCATGTTCAATAGTGGACAGTTATAAGCTAGCGGAACATAATTATGGTACTCCCTTGAAAGGGGGAGTATTTCTCAAAAAATCAAGATAATGACCATGCAGAGCAGAACATCTCTAGCTGACCACGAATGCAAATAGTCATTATCCTTCAAAAATGCATCTATGTAAAAAGAGCTAGTTCCATTCCCATAAGCCTACATTAGAATTTTTTCACTGGAGACTTTTTGCTTGGCCTTGGCAGATTACCTACCACAAATAAAGATTTGAGTTACTTTGTCCTTATAGGCTTCCAGTTAGGTGGGGAAATTTTACTGGATTACATGGACAAAATTTCCCTATAAAGTAGGAAGAAGGAGAGTAGTACTATCAAAGTAAATAGTAGAGCTGTGTTATATAAAGTACTAAAATAGAGTTTTGTTAAGCACTATTGTAGAGCAACTTGAGCTTGCTCAGGGGAAAAGCTTTCAGAGTGCAAGTTATAGAAGGCAAGGGGAGAGGTTGAGTGTAGATGGCAGACTGTTGTGATCAACCAGAAAGGGAATAAATACATAGACAAATAGCAGAGGTAACAGAAATTAGAATGTTCTCTTCATTGGCAGGGGCATGTCCATTTTAACTTGGATGCCAGTTTTGTGGGACAAAATGCAACGCTATTGGACAGAATCCACCATAAATAAAGAATAGTAGGTCAGAGTTTAATTTTCAAGGCTTTTATTTAATCTGCCTCACCCAAGAGATTCTGAGTTTTCTGTTTAAGACAGTTATCTTCTACTGGCTTATTATTTCTGTTTTCATATATAGTTTAGCATTAGAGATTGGTAGCCTTTGCTTTGTCCCTTAAAATAGGTGGGAAGGTTTCCTAAAATCTCCCACTAGTCATAATCTGTGGACTAAAGTGTAGTTAAGGGAACTTTGGTGCTTTTGCAGTTCTGATGTTGTCATTCACTACCTTTACCCAAACTGTTTGTGTCTTCAAATTGTAAGGCACAATACAGAGACCTAAAGAGGCTTCAAGATTAGAGAACATAAGAAGTGCCCTGCTGGTTACGTGGCTCATGTACTCTGACAGCAGAAATAGTAGATGCAATAAATAAGAGCATGAAATCATTTCTGCTTTCTGGAATCCATTCTCTTCACACTCCCCAGAATCTATCTGTTGGTTTAGAGATATTGGAGGGTATCTACCTGCCTGTTCTCTTTAGTGTCTTTTTATAGATCTATTGTATATGTACTTACCTAACATTTTCTGAACTCTTTAACCCTGCCTGCATTCACAAACTACTTTGGCAACAAATGCCAGAAGATTATTACCACTAATTAAAATTTTCCTTTTTTTTTTTTCCCTCTTATATCCATAGTTTCATTAAATACGTCTAGTTCACAGAATCACAGAATCGTCTAGGTTGGAAGAGACCTCCAAGATCATCTAGTCCAACCTCAGCCCTAACACTAACAAGTCCTACACTAAACCATATCACTAAGGGCTACATCTAAACGTCTTTTAAAGACCTCCAGGGATGGCGACTCAACCACCTCCCTGGGCAGCCCATTCCAATGCCCAACAACCCTTTCAGTGAAGAGGTCCTTCCGAACATCCAACCTAAACCGCCCCTGGCGCAACTTTAGCCCATTCCCCCTTGTCCTGTCACCAGGCACATGGGAGAATAGACCAACCCCCACCTCGCTACAGCCTCCTTTAAGGTACCTATAGAGAGCGATGAGGTCTCCCCTGAGCCTCCTCTTCTCCAGGCTAAACAACCCCAGCTCCCTCAGCCGCTCCTGGTAAGACTTGTTCTCCAGACCCCTCACCAGCTTCGTTGCCCTTCTCTGGACTCTCTCGAGCACCTCCATGTCCTTCTTGTAGCGAGGGGCCCAAAACTGAACACAGTACTCGAGGTGCGGCCTCACCAGAGCCGAGTACAGGGGGACAATCACCTCCTTAGACCTGCTGGCCACACTGCTTCTTATGCAAGCCAGGATGCTGTTGGCCTTCTTGGCCACCTGAGCACACTGCTGGCTCATATTCAGCTGCCTATCAACCAGTACTCCCAGGTCCTTCTCTGCCAGGCAGCTTTCCAGCCACTCTTCTACGAGCCTGTAGCGCTGCTTGGGGTTGTTACGCCACAGATGCAGGACTCGGCACTTGACCTTGTTGAACTTCATGCAGTTGACCTCAGCCCATCGGTCCAGCCTATCCAGATCCTCCTGCAGAGCCTTCCTTCCCTCGAGCAGATCGACACACGCACCTAACTTGGTGTCATCTGCAAACTTACTGAGGGTGCACTCGATCCCCTCATCCAGATCATCGATAAAGATATTAAAGAGGACAGGCCCCAGTACTGAGCCCTGGGGGACTCCACTAGTAACCGACCTCCAACTGGATTTGGCTCCATTCACCACAACTCTTTGGGCCTGGCCATCCAGCCAGTTTTTAACCCAACAAAGCGTACGCCAGTCCAAGCCACGAGCAGCCAGTTTCTTGAGGAGAATGCTGTGGGAAACGGTGTCAAAAGCCTTACTGAAGTCAAGGTAGATCACATCCACAGCCTTCCCCTCATCCACCAAGCGCGTCACTTGGTCATAGAAGGAGATCAGGTTCGTCAAGCAGGACCTACCTTTCATAAACCCATGCTGACTGGGCCTGATCGCATGGTTGCCCTGCAAGTGCCGTGTGATGACCCTCAAGATAATCTGCTCCATGAGCTTCCCTGGCACTGAGGTCAAACTAACAGGCCTATAGTTCCCTGGGTCTACCCTCCGGCCCTTCTTGTAGATGGGCGTCACGTTTGCTAGCCGCCAGTCGACTGGGACCTCCCCTGATAGCCAGGACTGCCGATAAATGATGGAAAGTGGCTTGGCCAGCTCCTCCACCAGTTCGCTTAGTACCCTCAGGTGGATCCCATCCGGCCCCATCAACTTGCATACATCTAAGTGCAGGTCGCCAACCATTTCCTCATGGATAGCGAGGGCCACATCCTGCTCCCCATCCCCTTCCACCAGCTCAGGGTACCAGGTATCCAGAGAACAACTGGTCTTGCTGCTAAAGACTGAGGCAAAGAAAGCATTGAGCACCTCAGCCTTTTCCTCATCTTTTGTAACTAAGTTTCCCCCCGCATCCAGTAAAGGATGGAGATTCTCCTTAGTCCTCCTTTTTGTGTTGATGTATTTGTAAAAACGTTTTTTGTTATCTTTAACGGCAGTAGCCAGATTGAGCTCCAGATGAGCTTTGACCTTTCTAATTTTGTCCCTGCACAGCCTCGCAACATCCTTACAGTCCTCTTGAGTAGCCCGCCCTCTTTTCCAAAGATTATAAACCCTCCTTTTTCTCCTAAGCTCGAGCCACAACTCTCTGCTCAGACAGGCCGGTCTAGTTCCACGTCGGCTCATCTTTGGGCACGTGGGGACAGACCGCTCCTGAGCCAGTAAGATTTCCTTCTTGAGGAGTGCCCAGCCTTCCTAGACTCCTTTGCCCTTCAGAACCTCCTCCCAAGGGACTCTGCCAACCAGTGTCCTGAACCGCTCAAAGTCAGCCCTCCGGAAGTCCAAGACAGCGGTTTTACTGGTCCCCTTCCTGACTTCACCAAGAATAGAGAACTGAACCATTTCATGGTCACTCTGCCCAAGACAGCTCTTGACCACCACATCTCCCACCAGTCCGTCACTGTTTGGGAACAGAAGGTCTAGCGGGGCACCTCCCCTGGTAGGCTCTCTAACCAGCTGCGTCAGGAAGCTATCTTCCATGCTCTCCAGAAACCTCCTGGACTGCTTTCTCTGGGCTGTGTTGTGCTTCCAGGATATGTCTGGGAAGTTGAAGTCCCCCACGAGAACAAGCGCTGAGGATTTCGCGGCTTCTGCCAGCTGCCTGTAGAACTCCTCATCAGTCTCCTCATCCTGGTTTGGCGGTCTATAACAGACCCCCCCCAGGATGCTTGCCTTGTTGGCCTTCCCGCTGATCCTAACCCATAGGGACTCAACCTTATCATTCCCAGCCTCAAGGTCCTCAACATCTAAACACTCTCTAATATAGAGAGCCACACCACCACCCCTTCTGTGCTGCCTGTCCCTTCTGAAGAGCCTATAGCCAGACATTGCAGCACTCCAGTCATGAGAGTGGTCCCACCACGTTTCCATGATGGCAACCAAGTCATAGCCTTCCCGCTGCACGATGGCTTCCAGCTCCTCTTGTTTGTTTTTAGTTCTAACACTTCATTCAAACAAACAAACAATAACAACAAAAATCCTTCTGCATTCAACTTCTCCTTTCCTCCATGATCCTTACATCTTAGTCATGTCCCCTCTCAAACCTCTACTCTATAAACAGAAGATCTGTAGCCTTTTTAGCTTCTCCTTGGAAAGCAATTGCTCCATTCCACCATTTCATTTTCTCTTATGCTACTATATCATTCTTGCTGTGTGGAAACCTGAACTGTTCACAGTAGTCAGGATATGGATGTACCAAGGTACTGCATAGTGGCAAATGACTCCTTCTGTCTTGTTTACTTACTGGCTAGTTTTGGCTGCTGCTACTGCTGCACATTTGGAGAATGACTGCAAGTCATTGCAGACTAAAGCCTCTCTCTGGGGCTGTAGCTAGCAATTACAAGTTTTGCCTTAAAGTAATTTTATTTTAAAAGTGCTGATTGTTCACAGCCTGAAATTAAGGTGACGGTAAAGGAAAAAGAATTACATTTCATTAATCCTATTTTTTTTATTGCAATTGTCTTCAGCATGTACATTTTATTTTCCCATGCTAGTCTTAAGACAGTTGGAGGAGAAATTTACAGTGTTCAAGTCAAGTGACGACGCTGCTTCATATTCTCTAGAAATTCTGTTGGTGCAGAGGCAGCAACTAAAGAAGTAGCTGAATTATATGAAATATGTATATATGGTCAAAGACGGAAAAATAACCTTTCCTTCTTAGGTGCATTATCTTAAAAGACAGCTTAAGGGACCTGGTGGCTTAAGTTACTAATAACCAAGGTAAACACAGTAGATGCCTGGAAATAAGTTCTTGTTTTTGTCTGATTGCTAAATGCAACCACAGAAGAGCAAAAACCAGTAGAATTTGTATCTGGATTCAATTGCAGAATTCAATATTTGACCATAAGCTTGCTGAGACATTTCAATAATTTCTAGTTGAAAGGCAGTTAATTGCCTAGGTATCCTACAGATAGATCAGACTGGAAGGCTTGGAAGGTTCTGAAATGTTCTTGCTAGATTTTGGAACCACTTTAATTATATGTGAAGTTTGTGATATTTCTTGTTTCATGTAATAAATGACAGAATTGTGAACCCATTATTTTCTAAATTTTTTTTATTGTTTCTTGGAAAATGGTATTACTAATGTCAGTCATGAAAAATCTCCTCTGTAAACAGAAGGAAATTGTGTCTTTTAAACACATTCCTTGAGCCCTTTCTGCAGTAGATGAGCCAACAATTATCTCTATTTATGCAGTAGCCCATTTATAGAAGCATATACATGAGAGAAACATGACAGGAAAGATCAGAATACAACAATTTTGACTGATATAGAATCAGGGAAATTGCACAGGATATTCTGAAATTATCTGAATAGGTCACCTGTTCACAGGACTGTAGCAGGGAATTAAACAGATGAAATAGAATTGGTGTTTCCTGAACACTGACCATTAATGTCAGAATAACCATCAGATGAGGGGAAAAAAATAAAAATAAAAATAAAAAATCTGGGGAGAAAATCGCACTAGCTCAAAGCAGATCTAAGCATAGTACGACTACCTGTGTGCTATAGGGAACTGCAGCTCATGTACAACTGCATAGATAATCATCTGTTATTGCAATACTATCAATTCAAGCTCTGAATATTAAGCACTGGCAAAGCTTCATAACTGGTGATGTGTCACGGTGGAAAACATACAACTTAATGCTCTTTGCTATTTTGAGACTGGATGTATGTACCTGATTCCAGTATTTAACATATGAATCTCGTCTGTGCACAGCAAGTATTTATATTACCAAGTGAAAAGATTTTGAGAAGCTCTTTCTTGACAGTAATACTGCAGAATGATCACAAAATGATGCAACATGACTTGTACTTGGTATTATATTGGTTCTGACCTAGATAGCCCACAGAGTATTTGAAGGATACAAGGAAAAAAGATTTTAAATATGATTGTATTCCAGGTTGTTGCATTCATATGGGATCAAAGGCTAATCCTGCCTTTAGCTGCTTGGAATAAAACCAAGATACAAATGTCAGAAGTCTTTAGAGAGTAACAGTATGTCTTTCATATTTGCACAGATTCTAACTTGTATATTCCATTATTTAAGCCATACTTCTTTTAAGTAGCTGTTGTTGATAGCAAGAAGCCTGTGGTGAAACTTCCATGTATAAATGAATCCCATTAATAAGCAGACTGGCTGTTTGGCTTGACAAGATGAGACACGTACTGTTTCCCACACGGTAAGCTTTGTCACGTAGTCTGGCTCTAAGCAGTTGCATTATTTTCCATGTCACTGAAGTTAAATAAAAATGTTAAGAAAAGCTGTCAACTATGAAAACGTATAAAAATAAAAAATTAAGTATCCAAACATAATTTGTTGTTTTATGTGGCGTAATTTTACTAGAATAATGAGGAAGGAGTGTGTCTGATGACTTATTTTTTACTCTGAACATACTTAGTATAATTCCTCAGTAAGAGCAGGCACTTTTCTAATTTTTCATGCCTTCCACTAAACCCTCATCTGAAAAATGCAATCGTAAAAATGTTTAGAAGGACTCGGGAAAATCAGAGCCATTAGAACTGCTTTTAAATCAGTCGTATTCTCAACAGTGGTTCTCATGCTAAGGATAGTAACTAACATCCATTCCTCTCTATATATACAAGCGGTATGTTGCTTGTATGTGGAAAAGCATAGTGAAGTGAGCACAGGTACTGAGTGGATTAAATGGCACAGAATTAAAAAATTCAACATTCTATATGTATGAAATGATGCAATATTTGTACAGAGATGATTTTACTTTCATCAGCAATCCCCTCTTCCATGTATGATGAACCTATAGTAAAGCTGTGATCTTAACTGAGTTATCTCAAACTAATGCTGTTTAGCCTGAGCATAAAGAATAGATCTTCTTTCATATATGTTGAAATCAGGGCATGCTTAGAGCTAAATGTCAGACACCTAAGTCTGCTTTTATTTCTGCTCTGAATCCAGTAAAATACTTTGTCATTAAGGGTCACCAACAATTTTATGCCACTTCAAACTATATATGTAAAAGAATATGTAGAATATATTAATAAATTAATTGGTTTGTGTAAATCAGCTTTACTATTATTTTCATGTTATATTTGCAATCATTTTTGTCCACTTTTTTTTTTTTTGTGGCAACTAGCAATTAATAACATCAATATAGGTATTCAGATATAGGGAGAAAATCGCTTGTTTATTGACAAAAGAATTTTGCTCTCCATTTGCCATATTAAGTTTTCTGGAAAAGAGAACTGAAGTGTTTTGGCCACTGGTTTTCAAATAAGCTCACAAGACTTGTAGGGGAGAAATAGGGCTCCATCAAGACAAGAATGCACTCCTCAAAAAAGTCTACAAAGATATTATGATATTACCTGATGGAAACTATTCTCTGCAATGACCTAGGACACATAACGAAGCTCCATAAATACCTCGGCATCTCTGAGACTGATCATAAGACAGTCAGTGAGAATTTCTGTCTTCCAGAAATTAGTAAGTCCATATATAGCATCAGCAGACAAGAAGAGGTAGCATTGTTCTTCAGCTGACAATAATTATGAGTTCTGCTGAATGAACAGTCCATGTGGCCTCTGGCTGTTGTTTCCTTAGTTTTTGGTAATTGTTTTTGTTTGTTTGTTTGTTTGTTTGTTTTGGGGGGGTGTTGGTTGGTTGGTTGGTTGGTTTGGTTTGGTTTGGTTTGGTTTGTTGGTTTGTTGTTTTTTGTTGTTGTTATTTGTGGTTTTTTTGTTTTTCTTTTTTTCCCTTTTCACTTTTCCCTGCAGTAGGGAGAAGGTGGGTGTTACTAAACCTTTTAATATGTCTCCATTCTCTTTTCAACCAAGAAAAGCTGCCTGCCTACCATTTTGTATCTTGAGATGAATCTCTTCTTTACTACCTTTGCTATGAAACATCCAATAACAGAATAATTTCTTCAGGCACTGTTCCTTTTTAATGATCACGGCAGTAATTCCAAAACTTCAACTTTTACATCTGGAAAGGGCAAATGGATTAGGGATTCAGGAAAAGACTGGGGTACATAGGTTAAAGTATTGCTTTTCCTATACATGTAAAATGACTCACAGAATGATCAGAAATAGATTACTTTTTGATCTGGTCATCAGGGTTCTAGGAGTCTTTTATTCCTCCTAGGCCTAGAAGTATCTACCATACTCATCAACACTAAGAAATGAACCTTGCCATTCCTCACAATCATGTAAAAATGGTGTCATGTCTTTCAGGAGCATTAGCAAGGAACATAAAAACAATGGAGTACATTTTATGCACTGCTTGTTATGCATCGCATCTAAATTTTTTTTGTTTGTTTGTTTGCTTTGTTTTTATTGAACTTCAGTGGTTCTGAAGTTGCTAGAGTTTTAAAAAGTATGTGCTTGAAGAGAAGATAGAGATAAAAGCAAAATTACTAGAAATAGAGTGAGTAATTTGAGAAAAGAAGTGATTATTATGAAAACCAGTATGCAGGTGCCTGGCCCGGTGACTGTGTGCCATCTTTGTCTTCGGTTAATTATACTAAGATCTTTCTTCCTGTGAAGTGAAATATAAAGAGAGGTGAAGCACGTTCTGTCATCAGGAACCTGACCTCTATGGTTTTTTAAATGCCTGATGAGACTTACCTTCCTTTCCAAGTTTAACTTAATAACATTTTGTAATGTAACTAGAATAAGTAAAACATACACACTTTATTATCATCCATATTTCAATGCTGTGTTGAGATTTGCTGGCTGTTATCTGCCAGCTGAATTCCAACATAGAATATGTGTAAGGACTGATGCAGCCCTTGGCTTTTTATATATTAATATATTCATTAAATGAAATATTACTAGGCTTTGTTGCACTTTTAAGTCATGCAGAGCATTTTGTGATTCCCCTCTTTGTTTCTAGAGGAGCATTTAATAACATACCATTTAATACAATGTAGGTGTCCACAGTGGTTGCTTTGAAAAGCATGGACAATGTCAAAACCAATAAGATCCTTCATATTATGTCATACTAAATCATAAAAAGATCACTAGTTTTGAAAACAATGAGGATTTATCAGTAAAGTAGCTGGTATAAATAGTTAATCCTTTTGCTACCTGAGTAATAGACTTTCCCACAATGAATGATTAAAGATATTAAATCACTCATCTGCTCAATGTTTTCTTCTATGTGTAATTTTTATTTATGATCTGAAACACATTCTGAAAGAGTTAAGATGATTTTTCTTACTGCTAGGGCCAAAGACCTCAGCTCACAAATAATGCCTTAAATTTCTTTGATTCCTGTCTGAAATTATATACAGAGATACTCAAAACTGAAGTTTAAAGCATCCAGTTTTATTTAATATCTGGTGTTTATGTAATATGTTTTTTGGCAAGATGCTACATCAATTTTCATAGCATGCTATGTTCCTCTTGCCTTATCACTCTAATTACAGGAATATTGCTGTGTCTGTTCCCCTACAAGAGAAAGTAGACTTGACCAGTCATCACTTTGATTTCTAATCATATAGTTAAAGTCTACATAACCAGTTCTGTGACAGTGTCTAGGAGATCAGGCTTCACTAATATGTACTGCATTGTAATACTGGGATAAAGATTGCTTTTAAATCCAAAGAAGAAAACCATGGCAATTTTTATAAGAAGGTTTGAAATTTGTTCTTTTGTGTTCAGGTACATATGTGTATGTAGCTTCTACAGTATTGTAAATGCTTATAATCCTCTAATAAATTAACCACTATATATCAGTTGTACTGAAATGTCATCAAAGTTCCTCCATTATTTGAAAACGTTAAGCTAAATTTCAGTTTCCTATAATCAAAGAAATTATCTTATGTCAAAACAGCCTCACTGCTTTACATTTTCTATAGCAAAAGACCGCATATTTAAATTTTAAAACCTTATTTTATATTTGGAAAATATTTCTTTTTCAATATTCCACCATTACATCAGGTTACTTCAGTATCTGCCTCTGAATTTAGTTGGAAATCGGAACAAAATAATTAATTGTGTTAGTCATAGCTGAAAGTTTGGTTTAAACCATTTTTTGCTTAAATCAGAATTGTGAAAATAATTGTGTGTGACTGTACTCATATCAATTTGAAGCAATCCTATTTAAACTTAATTGTTTTATACGTTCAGAGATCTTCTGTATCACTTTAGTCAATTGTTAGACTTCTCCAACCTCTTACCAAAGAAAAGAAAAGAAGAGAAAAGGAAAAAAAAAAAAAAAAAAAAGAGGACCTGAGAAATTATGTAGGTCTAACCCTATTGGAACTCATAGACATTTAATTCCCTGTCCAGACATTTCCAGAAATTACACATTTATGTTACATTTTTTAAATTACAACTTTCTCTGTGACAGTTAATAAAGACAACTCTACAGACGTGATTTACTCAGACATTGAGTTAACTGACTCAAGAGAGTTAGAAATTTTTTTTTTCTTAATTTCCAAGAAACTCTCAAATGGCTGTCATAAAAACAGAATAGCAAGCTTGAACACAGTGAAAGATAAAAAAGACGGAGCTTTATTATTACCTGACAACCTACTTAGATGCTCTATAGCAAGATTAAAAGTATGATAAAAGGTATGCTTTCTAAGTGTTAGTTGATTCTACTGAAAACTGATTTTAAATGTCAAAATATTTAAAACTAATCTACATCTCATAACAGACTACACTTTTCTTCCATGTCTGCACTTGAGTAATTAAATTTTACAGTTTTTTATTCAGTAGCATCTGTTTCATATTTTTGCTCTGTAGTTAAGCTATCAATTTTTGGCAGTGTAATAACCCTGTTGAGTCAATAGCTCCTGTTTGCTGTGACATTATTGACTCAGCAGCAAGTTCCTTGTTTGCTGGTTTTTACAGCACATGCATTTCATATACAAGATTGCTTTTAGTTGACAGAACATATGAATACAAGATGTACATCACTAGCCCTAGCAGAGGACTGTCCACTGTTATCTATTCAACAGTGACCCTAGGAGAAGGTTTTTATACTAAAATAAATGGAGATAACTTTATTATATACCTAGTGATGCAGAACTGCTGCCATATCCTCAAAATATATACGGCTTGAATACCTCTTTAAACAGGGTCAGGTGTCCTGATTCAAGGCCTGTAGTAAAGTTTCCTTTTTATTATTCTGTAGCCATGGCCACTGCCTACTTAAGTGGTCTTTGGATCTCATGTATTTGAGTGCAGTGATTTGTCATCACTTGCTGTTGATATTTTACCAGCTCAGACCAAATACTTTGACTTTTGGACAACGCATTTACAACAAGCAATGTAACAAAACTGACTTCTTGATTCAGAGAGTCTCCCTTTACATTCTATGTATTTTAAAATTGTATCTAAACGCTCTATAGGGTAAGGACTAAAATAAGAGACGTACAAAATTAAAAAATAAGCAGCATTTAGGAATTCAAACTCATGAAATAAGGCTGAAAAATACATGAGCAATGTTTCTGCTTTGTCCCATTTACTCTCCCCCAAACATACCTGGTTCTTTTAAATATCATGTGACAGGTCTCTGTTCTCAGGCATCTGAAGATTGTCCTCGATGTGTCAAAAAGCACTGGTTACCTTGGCTGAATTACAGGAAAATCTGTGCAAATAAGAGGCATTTCTGTGAGGCTAACCTGCTGACTGTATCGTTTCAATTATTTGGATGGGAGAGAAGCAAAATCAATACTTTCTTCAATTTCAGTTCAACTCTGTTTAAAAAAAAATAACTTAATTCCTATGTGTTGAATAACAGCAACAACCACGTTCTTGTAGAACTAATTTAAACTAATAGAGCTTACTATGCAAGGCTAATTGAAATCCCAATCCACATTTTAACAGAAATCCATCAAAACCAGAACTACCAGCTGGAGGAGGAAAAAAAAAAAAAAAAAAAAAGCATACATCTGTAACATTTGTAAGAATTATTTTTATATCTGAAGAAGTGCATAGTTACTAAAAGGTAGTCACAGATAGAGTAAAAAGGAGGAAAATGATTTTATATTACAGTAAGCTTTATGTATTTTATATTTCACCTTTGACAGAACTATTGGACAGTTTCTGCCCTGTCATGGGTAGAAAAGCATAGAAGAAGAGAGAACAGGTCTGCATATATAGGTTAAATTCTTGGTGCCTAGGCTCCTAAGGATTTGAAAAGTTGTTATAACACTATTAATTTCACTAATCATACCAAAGATAAATGGGTCAGATACAGGTGGCCCAAAAGCCCTGGCCAGCTGCCCACAGCTAGTACTGGGGATAACAGATGCTTCAGCTCTTGCCCAGTTTACACTTCCACAACATGTATGGGAAGGTTTCCTATTCATCTTGTTCCTTCCAGACAGAGTGTCTCCAGGAACAGCATAACTGCTTTGACTCCATCTTTCCTCAGTGCCAGAATTACAGTGGGATAGCATGGCCACATAACTGGAGGCTCAAAACAAGTTAATGTTTCAGACATCAGTGCTGATGGTAGAATAAAGTAAATGTGGTAGAATTAAATAAATGATTGAGAAATCTTTAGGGGCTATGGAAGAGGCTGGCTGAGACTAAGCGAGGAAACCAATTTAAGAAAAGCTAAGTACAAGTCTATCAGAACTTCGCAGTCACAACATTTTATATAAGCAGGTTATTAAACACAAATCACTTCTCAGGGGGGTTCTTTTAGAAACAAACAGCAATGCTGACTCTAACAAAGAGCTTAAAAGTTTTTTTGTTGTTGGTTTTTTTTTAATAGCCTACTTCCTTATTAAGGAGATTGCAATTTAAATATAATTCTTTGTAGACTTCAGCTTGTTAATATGGACTTAATACAATTTTACATTGAATAATCATTCTTTAATGCAAAATGCAAAAACTTGTTTTATGTTGACTTACATTTAATGAGAAGACTACAGATTGTCAAATCCCAGAGTTGATGGATCTCATGTCCCCAAGAACTGCATAACGTGGCAAGGAAGAACATTCCAGTGTAAGATCTACAACAGTCAGGGGTGTTTTCCATACCAAAAGAGAAAGATTTGCATAGCATTTGCCATGTCATCTTAACTTGGAATTAATCAGATAAACAAAGCAAAACTGTGACTTTGTTCTTCAGTTTTACTGGGAAATGAAAAATCTATCATGATCACAGGTTTCTGAGATTTTGAGAGACAGTCCAAGCATTTCTGTCATGACAAAATATTTTATAAAGAGCATTAAAATAGTTGCTTGTATTTTAAATTAAAAGAATATTAATATACTGATCACATTCACACTAAACATCGAAACAGCAAAGTACTTGCTGGTAACAGAACTAAATGTATATTTCTAATTCCCTCTTAATCCCTCTCGCCCACCTACATGAATTTTGAATGGGATAATCCATTTCTGTGTAAATATATTAAGCACCCATCTTGTCTATGTGACTGCAGTGAAGTTATGCACGGGTGCAATAATGATTCCCAGTCAAGAGAACTTTTGATTAGAATATATTTCTTAATGGCTATATTTTACATTGGTTCCATTAGTACACAAAGATTGATTATTAGTCCGTACTTCCCATACAGTGTTTTGTTTAGTTCTGTTCAGTTTAATTTTATATGACTGCCTTCAAACATCTCTTCGTCCTTTTCCTACACTCACACTTTTTAGCAACTACATACTTGCTAACTTAGATTTAAAGATGAACATTGCTAGTTTATGTGAAAAGGAAATGCTACTTCTTATTTATCACTCTCAACAAAATGCCAAGAGTATAATACACATCCCCAGTTCTTCTGATGAATATATAAACCTTCAATCTGCATGTAAGTAGGTATATTGAGTCATCATCATCAGAATCACCTGAGTAAATACGATTTAAAATTTTAAAAGTATTTTATTTTCTACTTCAAAATCTGTCCCAAAAGAACCTGCAGAATTTTTAAAATGGTATCAAATTCAGTTTCCAGTATGGACAAAATCCATTTCCTACAGCTGTGTTGTGTTAGTGTACCTTGCATTCCTTCACATTTCTTTGTGCTAGCCCTGTACTGTTACCAGATTCAAAACATGATGGCAAGTCATTCTTCAGAAACCACATTAAAATCCAATTATCATTCTCTGTTTCTTTGGTACATAAAACAAAGCCTGAATATCTCTACTTTTCTAGTGTTCAGAAGTAATATATTGATTGCAAATCACGTGTAACCTCTTTCCCTTTTGTTTAATATAATTACTTGTTAAGGTAAATATTTATGGCTCATGGATTTGCCATGATTAACAAACAGTAGCTGGTGTATTTATTGCCATTTATTTTTGTGCAATTCATTCACCATAAAATATTCCATAGAATAAATATATATATAATATATATATATATGTTTATAATTCCAAAACATCACTGCAGTTTTACTTCACAGATATATAGACCATAGGTTGCTAGCAATTCTACAGTAAATTGCAATATTCATATTAATTATAAATTATTTAAATTCTTTCCTTGTTTACTTTTCTTCATCTTAATGAACTAAAATGTATTCAAAGGAGACCAATTATGGAGTTATAGTTTATTATCAAGTAGCTGGCAAGATAAGACATAAGTATTTCTTTAGGTCATGAATTTTAAAACAGACAGATAGAAATAATTTTAGGTGAGTATTCAAGTTAATCCAGTGGAATTTTGTTTTATAAACAGAATAGTGTGTACAGTGGCAATAGTTTACCATGGAAAAAGTGAAGCTACATGTTCTTGTTCTTTCTTCTGTTGTGCTTAAGAGCTGCAAGTATTCAAATATTTGTTAATACATCTAAATCAAATATTTGTTTTCTATTTTGAAGTAAATTTTATTTATTTATTTATTTTTTCTTACAAGGATTATTCATGGAATAAGTAACACGTTACACACACAAAAAAATGCTTAATCTAAATTAATATATATATTCTTTATTATTATTATTATTATTATTATTTTCTTAATTTCCATAGAAGGCAGTGCTGTTATTGAGTGTCCTCAACACCACGTTACTCATCATCATATATTTTGCTCTTGAGATATCCCCTTTTGCTATCCTAGCCTCTCTTAAGGTTCTGGAGAACAATGATCAGTGCACAACCTTACAGCTTTCTGTGTCATGTGGAATGTACAGCATCAAGGCAGTACTTCCTAGTCAATGAATAGGGACACCACAGTAGGATTACTTAAAAGGTTTAAGAATTTTATGTTGCATCACTTTTTTCCACTATCACTGCTTGTCCTAAAATTTGGTAACAACTTGGTAAGTGAACAAGTAAAATTAAAACATTTAAGAAACAATAAATTGAGATATGAAAAACCCTAAGGGGCTAGTAGCAGTAGTTCAAAATGTTGAGATTTCTTTTCATAAATTTATGCAAGATTCAACATTTTCAGGACCTTACCAAATGGGAAATTCTCTCAGATAAAAGGAGAAACATGATAACTGTCAGAACAGGCTACAATTGCTAGGAAATCCTCGGTGGATTCCTCAGTAGGTTTGCACAAATGGACAAAAATAATGTCTAACATTTACTTTTGTGACCCCTGTTTGTTTTTTTTTTTAAACAGGAATTCAAAAACAGAAATAATCCCCATTTTTAAAATGGTTAAATATTGATGCTCTGCATATCTACTGCATCACTACTTGATGTTGCCTCTGACTATTTTTTCCCGATGAAAAAAACATTACTAGCTTTCAGAAGGGTTATTTAAAATTATCTCTGAAAATTATCTTTTTTTTTTTTTTTCTTTTTTTTTTTTCCCTGTTATGGTGCTTGCTGTCACAGAAACTTGAGCCAATTTACTTTTGGTGTCAATGCCCAATAAAAGAACTTAGTAATATTTATATCTAGAATAGCTGATTAAGACTGTGACGAAGTTTCATGTGATGACTTAAGTATCAAATATGAAAACGTATTTCAAATATCAAATTAAATAAACCAAAATACTGTTTTTGTTGTTGTTGTTGTTGTTGTTGTTTTCAATTATCCTTGCAAGAGGTGTGCAGAAAAAATGTCCCATCTGCACAACTGGATCTGATGCTGGCTAATGGACCTCAGAGAATAAAATGAGTTCAAAGTAACATATATCTACTTCAAATACTCCAGAAATGATAATCAGTTCCTCAGTAAATCCCGATCAGTCTGGTGAGAACCTAAAGCACAATGAGGTACTAAGAACAAACTAGTTCAATTTCACTTCCTGCACCATATGCAATTCACATTACATCTGGTATTACAGAGATAACAGTTAATTTATGCTGACACAATGGTATCACCTTTGGTTATCCTCAAAGAACACTGCAAACTAAGTTCCTGCAATGTTTTACCACCTGCCGTGTGAGCTCTCAAATAGGCCTGTTCAATGCCCAAGAGTATTGCAGCTTCTGGAAAATGACAGCGAGGAAATTAGAATGGAAATACAAAGGGAAGGGCAAAAAGGGCAATGCAATTCTTAATTTTGTAAACCGCTTTATTCCAGTTTTATGTTAAAATAAGATGCCAGATAAAGTTACTAGTAGAAAATATGACATGAGAAACACAAATTGAAAAGTAATTTAAACTTGAAGTAAATTGTCCCAGTGGAATATGCAGTATTTTAGGTCAGACTTCAGAAAACCCTGAACATCTAAAAGGTATTCTCAGGCTGCTAACAGTAGTAAATGTCTAAGGTCACCTTCGTGTTAAGCTGTGCAGTGACTTTCTTGGCTAAAATGATGATAAAAATCTAGAGTATCTAAAACAGAAATGCTGCAAAATTTTCTCTCTACATAGTGTTATTTTTGGAGAAAAGTGTAAAGAGTTATGAACAAAGTGACTATTTAAGTTATTAATAAAGGTACAATCTGTAGAACTGGGGTTTTGTTTTTTATTCCTTATTGGGTTTCAACTTTGGCACTAAACTAGGAAATCAGTGGTTACAATTTGTACACTATGGAGTTTTCCAAGGACTTTAGGTTGGTTTCTCAGGAGAAACCCTCACAGGAGAAATCTGTGAGGTTCTTCTGCAGTAAGAGATGTATGCACGGACTAGACATTAGGCAGGTGAAGTGAGGTAAGACTATAAAAGCTAGGGTGAAAATACTGGAAAAGCATGGCGTCCACAGAGATTGTTACAATCAGATTTGTCTGTTTTTGTTCCTATATTGGTTTAATTTGATCTCATTTATGAATAAAGTTAATATTTCAGTAGCAGTGGCAAAAAGGTATGCCGAATAAATGAGTTCTAAACCATTGTATGAAATATATAAAGCTGTTAAAAACAGCAAAATATATGTAGAGAATGGCATCCCCTACTCTAGAAAAATAAGGTAAGGAATGAATTCCAAGTAATTATTGGCATTTGCCATTTCGAGAAGAAGAAGCCTTGTAGCCAATTACAAAGTGACTACCTGAAGGTACAATCAGTTGGTTTTTGCCAGTTTTAAAGAGCTAACAGCAGCTTGGTAAAATATGAAAAAGGTTCTTAGTGAAGCTTTACTTGTACAATATCAACATTTGTTTCAGCACTTCTCCACCATTTTTCTACAGTCTTAAAAGCATTGTTAGAACAAGTATTACTTTTTTTTTTCCACTTATCTTGCAATAGTAATGTAACTACTGTATAATATTTCAAAAAAGTCTTTGCATAATAGAAGCTGAAAGGAGAGCAGAGCAAATGGGAATGAATATGCTACAAGTAGAAATGCTCTGTTTGTGGGTTTCTTTTTGCAAGATGGATTTCATTCTCCCTTTTAGGTTTCTGAAAGGAGCTGTACCTTAAAAAAGTTCTGCTTAAGATTAATCATTTACTTAGCCAAGTGGCTGACTTTGCAAGGAATTCCCTTTTGATCTCCCTGTGAATCAAAGACTTTCCCGTTTTCCCTTGAAGCTGAGGATGTTTCAAGGTAGCCAGGTCTGGATGGGTGAACAACTACTTGCTTAGGGCTTGCCTGGCAATCTGAGCTGTTGTCTGAACCAACACCAACATGCCCTGCTTGCCTTGCCCTGCTACCATGGGATGGGGCTCTTTCTGGCAAGGCCCCCGTCTCTGCCTTTTGTCACTCTCAGCTCCTTTCTCACTTTCTCACTCTCTCCTTGCTGCCACCTTATAGGACCACATTTTACAAACTCACAGACAGAATGTTTAACAAACCTTACTTAACAGAATCTTTTGAATAGGGCAATGTTCATATGGGGAATCAGATCTTTCAAACCCACAGAGATGATCAGTCCTTGTCTGCATGGTGATAGGAGTCTTCATTGCATGGAACTTTGCAGTGATGTCTTCAGCTGGATCAGGAAAGACTCTCCCAGCTTTGATGAATTCTTTTACAGAATCATAGAAATATTTAGGTTGGAAAAGACCTCTAAGATTAGAGGTCTACTCAACTATTACTCAACTATTACTCAACTATTAACCTAGCACTGCCAAATCCACCACTAAACCATGTGCCTAAGCATCACATCTTCATGTCTATTAAATACCTACGGGGTTGGTGACCCACTTCCTTAAGCAGCCTGTTCCAATGCTTTACAACCTTCTTCAGTGAAGAAATGTTTCCTAATATCTAATATATTTGATTAATACAAAATATCTATCAAATAAACTTTTAGCATATTGACGATTAGAATGTTTGCATGCTACAAAAAAGCGAATGTCTCTCTGACAGCTGGCTCAGAAAAGTTGTCAGAATTATAAGTTTGGACAAAATTTTGACAACAATACATCTATCATCTAGTCCCAGATTTTTCAGAATGTGAGTTTCTCTTTCCTATAGGAAATACAATTAAAATAGATTAATGATATTAATAGTTTTGTCAGAGAGACCTGATGGTATGTTCCCTACGTGTAAGTCCATCTTAAGCTCTTCCTAATGAGTTTTTGCTAAAGGAAACTTCAATATTCTTGCTACTGTTAACTGGCTGCATGAGAAAAGACTAAATTGACTAAAATGAACCACAGCGTGAGATTCTTGAGGAGCTAATGGGATAGTTTCTGGGCTTGTTTTAGCAATGATTTTTGCTATAATGTCAAAGTCCTAATGAAAATAACTACTTCAGGGATGAAAACAACATGAATCACTGAAAATTTTTATAAATGTTCCCTACAAACTGGATTAAAATGTACATATACTAACTATTTTTTCTCTTTCTTGTCCAGTGAAAAAATATATACAGGGTTCTTCAAGCAACTCTGCAGCAAAGAGACATTTTCTTTTGCTTACTGGCAAGAAAGCTGAAAACAAAAGCACCTAGGTTGTGAAGCTTTCATTTCTGGACACTGTAGTCAGAATTGGCCCTGTGTTCTCAGCAGACTAGACCAAACTGAATTTTGCTGTCCAATGGAAGAAGGCAATGTAAATTTTGGGAGGAGGAATGACAGTTGATAAATCTTCCTCCTTTCTGTTGTCCAAAGGGACAGGGCTTTCTCTTTCCTTGGAAGAGGAATGCATCAGGGCCATACCAACAGGACTGAGAGATTCAAAACCCATAGTAATGCCACTGGATCCACATAAAAAAATATTGCTGTGATCAATGTACTGGCAGTGTTGCTACCTCAAGGAACTCCAAACTCAAAAAAAAAAAAAAAATAATAATAATTGTGTCATTATCAGGTACACATCAGGGAGACAAGATATCAGCATCAAGACAGGACTACCTGTTAGTGAGGGCATTTTCTTACCCTCATCAATCTACCTGGCACAGGTAGATGTCTATGTTAACTATACTTAATGCCAGTCTACCTTCAGTCAAAAGAAATGGGACTTTTCCTCTATTCAAGCAGAACATGTCATAATAAATATCAGAATACTTATGTCAGCCATTAAAATCAGTTTGAATTTTATTAATGCAGTTACTGGAAGACAATTATTAGGTTATTTTTACATTTTTATTGCATCTTTCTTTTTACTTGATATCTTCTTGAGGTAAAATAGGTTGTATTTATGGGTAATCAGTAGTTAAATGCATTAATTTAATTGTTGTTTTAATGCCTGTTTTGTAATACACGTACTTTTATTCAAAGCAGAAAAATTAAGATATATCTCAATTATAGGTCTTAAATAATAATGCTGAAAAATAGGTGTGATTCAGTTTGATACTTAAATTCAGGTTGCTACAGTCCGAAATGCACTGGTACACAAGGTCTCTAAACTCACCTAGTGGTGACAATCTGAGCCCAATTTAATTTTTTTCAACACTCAACTGGCAACATCTGAGATTTCATATTTTATCTCAGATGTCTCCACCAGGTTACATACAATACAGACCATATAGGAGGCTCATACCTTCCTGCAACAGAAAGCAGACAAGATAGATTAAGGCTAAGGACTAAGACAGAACCAGCCATTCCTGTGAGGAAAAGGAGAGTTCCTGATGGCTAATCAGCTGAATGTCTTCCCTGTGCCTGTAATGGCTGCCTTGATAGTGATTGACAGCTATCTTAAGCTGCATAAAAGAAATGGAGACATAGTACAATGGAAATTTGACCAAAGAAATGGTAACGAGTTTAAGAATGCATTTAAGTCATGTAGCAATGTAAAAAAAATATTTGCCAATAGGGTGGAATGCTTCCTCTGCAAGTTTGCAGATGATACCACATTGTAAGAGTGGTCTAGATGGCTGGGCTGCTATAAAAATTAAAAAAAAAAAAGGGGGGGGGGGGGGAACCTTAACAGAAGAAATGATGTTAGAGAAACTTGATAAAGTAGAAAAAAATGTAAATGCTAAGTCCCACACACACCATGGACAGAATAATCTAACAAAACAGCCTGGCCACCAACTGAACAAAAAGCAGTTTAGAAGGGAGAGGGGAGTCCTGGTGGTCAGCAATTTGAGTAAGCCAGCAATGTCTCCTTGCAGCAGGAAAGGCCCACAGCACCCTGGGCTGCATTAGGAAGAGTGTTGCCAGCAATTCCAGGGAAGTGATTTGTCCCCTCTCTTTGGCACTTGGCATCACATCTGGAGTATTTTGTCCAGTTTTGGTCTCCTTACCACACAGAAGACATTGACATACTGAAGCCGGTCCAGTAAATATTTATCAAGATAATTAGAGAGCTGAAGCAAATGACATGAGGAGAGGCCAACAGAGTCTGGGTATAAGAAGAAACCTCACTAAGGTGGAGGTTTCATAAACACCTTTATCAAGCTACTGGAAGGGTACAGAGAAAACACAGAATCTCTGAGGACAAGAGGCAATGGATACAGTTTACAACATGGGGAAGTCTAAACAGATATAAGGAAATCTATTTTCATTATGAAGGTAGTTGAATTGGCTGCCTAGAGAGCTTGCAGAATGTCTATCTGTGAATATATTCAAACCTGACTGGATAAAACCTTAATTTACATTATTTAAATTGCCTTTTTTTTTTTTTTTTAACAGGAGTCTGGACAAGATGACCTCCAGAGGTTTCTTCCGACCTGAGTTATTCTGTAATTTAGTGGTTCTATGATCGTAACAAAGAAAAAACGTGAAATAAGTGTAGAAACACAATGAAATCCTGACTTTTGTATTAGTCTATGGATAAAGAAATAATGGTTTGCAAACAGTAAACTAAAAAATTATATTAGTACTGAGAGCTTATCTGAGTGCTCAAGCAAGAAGTTGCTACCTTATTCTTAATTCATGCTTTTTTTTTTTTTTTTCAGTTTTAAATGCTATTGACTCATTATCATCTAAAAAGTGAAAAAAAATCCAGACCTTGAAAAAAATAGAGTACGCAGGGTTTTACAGGCAGCAAACACAGAGAGTCCACTACTGGTGCTCTATAAGAAATAGAACTTGAGCATAATTATGTTCTTCTATACATGCAGGGAACAGGGATAATTTGAAATACAAATAAAATAAAATGAACTGTTCACTTTGCACAAGCTAATTTTATGCAAAAGTGACTATATTTAATAACATTCTTTTTAAAACAAACTTGACAAGTATCTTGAACACAAAACAAAACAAAAGGTATTTTCCCATCTGCTCTATCTGTTTAAATCTGCCAAGTTGGTAGATTTGCATTTTGTAAGATGGAAAGGGTAGAGACATAATCTGTCAAGAACAGTCTATACTAGATGTGGATTAGACAACTGTTAACATGCACATATTTAGAAATTGTCCTGCTCTGTTCAAAGGAATATAGACTGATCTTCAGTATAATGCATCAGGAAAATAGGCTCAAGAAAGAAATACAGGAAAAACAGACTGCTCTCATTTTAATTTCTTTCTTGCATAGCTGAGTTGTTCTTTTGGTTCTTTCCCTCTGTTCAGCACACAACTGTACTGACACAAATGAAAATACATTCATATTCTTGCATAGCTCAACACTAAACAAGCCTGTTCTGTTCTTTAATCTAAGTTCACAAAATGGTAATGGGATAACTGCCTACATAGCAAAACTATATTGTGTAAGTTAACAGAATTTGATGTGTCTATCAGATTTAAAGAACTCTGACTTTGATATAGCACAGGTCATGTAGATGAAGACAAAACCACATTTGTCTCAGTTAAGTGACAACTTTAACAAGATCTGTTTCTCAACATCAATTCTAAAAAATGCTCAGGATTCTTCATTCTTATGCATATAAAATTCTTTGCATTTTAGGAAAAGAAATGACAATAAGAATTTTAATCTCCATAGAGAATTTGTTCAAAGCTACAAATTAACTTTGTTTTTATCTTTACAGAATTTTAAAACTACACCTATATTTTCTTTCATGGTGTGCAAGTCTAATTAGTTTCCACTCACTAAATACCTCAATGTTTTAGTAAGAAAAATGTTACCAAAAATTTTACTGCAGTTCTTGTGAAGAACTCTGCAACCCTGTCTCATGGCACTATTATCCCTGGTTTAGATAGATTATGTATTTCCTCCAATAGAAAAAACCTTAGAGTTAAAATGGTTTATACTTGTTGCAGATTGTAAGTAAATGTAGGTGCACAATTAGGCGGTTATTACTTGTCAGAATGTTGGAGAGAGAGATGCATGTTATTGCCCTCATTGAGGACCAAAACAAAGTGATGGTGCTTTTGAAATAAAAGGCAAATAAAGACTAAATGCAGGTAAGATTTTCAGGCAGGCAGTAGATCACATGCTGTCAGGAAGAATGTGAAAAAGGAGTCACTTTTATCCAACTTAAACTGGAACAAAAAAAAAAAAGTAGAGTAATTTTCAGTGTTATTTAGAAAAGCCTACTTTTTGAGATGATAAAGGCAAAGCTTGAAGCCACATATTATATTTCCACAGCTTTTCTCTGCAGAATATAAATTACATTTAATGGCTTTATTTCACACATATTCCAATTGACTTAGGGGCATGGCCTGAAAACAAATTGGCAGTACTGACTTTATAGCCTTGCATTTCATGCTCCTCTTAGCCACTAGGATTCATTTTAATCATCTCACCTCATTGTCCTAGAGAAATATTATCAGACACGGAAAAGATTGCTGGCAAGACTCTAAATTTCAGATCAATATTCATCAAGGTATGCAGAATGCTTAGACCAAATTCAAGAGAAAACTTGAGTACTTCAAATTAATCTTGCAATGAGTTATTACACACAGAGCAGCATTATTAGTCACTTCCCTAAGTCAAAGTTTTGAAGAGGGAAAATATATTTGTCAAGGCATACTTATTGGTGAGCTAAAATTAGTGAATTCATTGAATATGAAGGGCCACCTATACATGGTATAACATTGCCTAAGTATTGCTTACAACCTTATATCCTGCTTTTCCCATATGCAGTTGTGAGACTGAAAGAGGACACATTTGTCTAACATGGAATTTATCCATAAAACTTCTGGAATCTTAAACATTTTAAAATCAATAATAATTTGGAAACAAACAAAAAAATAATACTTTCTCAAAAATTAAGTCTTCTACTTGAAATGGCAGTAAATTTTATTTATGAAAATATGCTGTCTCCAGTCTATTAGCTAGCAACTACAATCTCTTTTATTCTCTACAATCTTACCTCACAGCTATAAAGGCCTCTAGAATACACTAACAAATTAAAGAAGAAATAAATTATTTAACCAGTAAAAGTCTGAATTTAATTGAAGCTAAAAAATAATCGCCTTCCTTTAATTCATTTGTAAATGAAATTCTATTTACTCAATAATAAGAAGAAAACTATTGTTTGACATTTTTCTCTTGCTTCATTCCGATGTTATCCTGAATAAGTGTTCCAGAAATTAATTAAGAATTCAATGTAAGGAAACTCATGATGATTCAATGTAAGGAAATGCAAGATCTTACGGTAAATATTTTTTTTAAATAAACAAAATTATTTTCAGTTTTTACACTCATTCCACTCATTCATTGTGTCACGCAAGCGCCGAGAAGTGTATACCCAGTTAGCATAACCTGTGGTGACATGGAAGATAATGGTCGCCAGCTTTCAAGTCATCTCTTGGTTTCTTCTTGATTGGTGACAATGAACTGATTTTTGACTAAAATATTTTATAGTCCCTATGAATCAATATTCGCTCTAATCTTTGATACTTTAAGTTTTCCATCTCTCACTTCCTTCCTTATAAATCTGAGGCAAGGCTTTTGCCCATTGCCTCATTTTCCATATCGAAGAGCTACAGTCTGATTCCCTGATGAAATGACAAGAGGGATCACACACGCAATGTTATTGCCATCCATTATCAGAGTGCAGGTCTTCTACTGGAAATCTACCTATACTGTGGTTTTATTGCAAGCATACCTGCCCCAGTGTTCACCAGCTTTTAGTTGACAGTCATATCCTGTTTCTAAATACATGCTGTTTTTTGCTGTGTTGTTTTTTCTGTATTTTTTTTCTCATTCTAGTATGCTTTCTGTGTCGTGTCCCCCCCCCCCCCCCCATTTTTTATTTCCTTTTCATAAAATGTGCTGTGCTATATGCTGAAGAGAAAATTCTAGCTATGACTAAGGAAAGCTGACATGAGAGGAATACCTTCATTGCTTATAAAGTAAAGTACGTCCCAGAACTAAGCTTTATATTTTCCTTTTCTTTTTTTCTTTCCTTTATTACAATATTGTTTCATTGACTTGATTTGCAGTTCATTAAAGCTTCTAAATCTCTTTTAAAACAGTACTATGAGACAGATATTCTCCTTCTTTTATCTCTCAGTTTAATTTTTCCTTCTGCTTTAAAGTATATTGCTTTTCTTTTTCGTTAACGTCATCTTATTAAATTGGAGTCAAGAATGATTTTGACAAGCTGATTCAGATATGTCTTCAGAAATGTTTACTCTTTTCTTGGTTTGGCTATACCTGCAAAATGTCAAAGAACATTTCTTATTCCATTGCCTGAATCATTCATGAAAACAGTGATTTGAACTGGGTCCATCACAAACCTTCAAAAGGATCTCATATTATATGTTTACTCAGCCTGAATGAACTTCAAATGTGTACTAGCTGAATGTGACTTTTAACCTCTTGTGCACTCACCTGGCTTTTTCATCTAGGCTGTTGACCTTTTCCAGTTTTACCAGAAAATACTAGAGAACAGCAAAATTTTAGAGATGAGAGAGGTGTTGAGTGGCCATCTGTTCTTCAGAACCACATGGCTGGTTCTACTTTTGTCGTTGTTGTTGTTTTTTGTTTGTTTTTAGTGGTAACAAATACCTCTTACTCTGTATTTCTTGTTCATGTCTTTTACTGGTTTATCATATGCATGCACTGAGAGCCCTCTAAGACATTTCCTTTCCTTTCCTGCTCCAGTACATTTTCTTCGACCTTACGAAGTTGTGTAAGATGTAACAACCAGTCAAGTACATCTTGTAATCTCAGGTTAACTACAGAATTTAAGTTCAAAACTTACTTGTGAAAAACAATGCTTGAACTACAGTGCTGTTAGTTCCAGACCCAATTCCCGTGATGACTTTTTCTTAGTAAAGCAGGTTAGTGAACTTAGCATGAAACTAATGAAGGAACATGAGGTCCATCAACAGTAGCAGATATTAAATGTTATTAACACATTCATGTTCACAAACATTCATGTATATATTTACATACACATAGGCATTTAAATATACATATACATACTATTTGTATGTTTAAAGGTTCTCTTTTTCTAACTAAATCCATGACTGATATTTCCTTTTGCCACATCTACACCTTGTGTAAATGGCACATCTCTATTTCAAAGTAGAATGCAGGGAATAAAAAGGGTCAGAGGACTGCACAGAACTGCAGTTTTTATAGGTAACATGAAAAACTCTCCCCTACTTGTGTGAATTGTTAGGTTTCAGTATTCCATTAATAAGGATGGAGTCTCACTTTCAACCATGTCTGACATTTATAATTATCCTTGTGTTCTGATTCTGAGTTTCCTACCTCTTTCTTCAGGTTGATTCTTTTCTATTCAGGACACCAAACTTTGGTGATCAGCATATCTAGGAGAACAATACCATCTTCTATTGAAGTGACTTGTGCTATTATTTTTCATGAAGAGAGCTTTTTGACTTATCAAGTACATTTGCTGCCTGTTTTTTTGCAAAGGCCATGGCTTGTTAATTCTGCCTTGTGTTGCTGTTGACCAAAAGTCTTATAATCAGTTACTGTAATAATAACTCACACTATAATACAGAGGGCTGTTGCAGCCTAAGAGGTAGATCAGTGTTTACCCCAATTGTTCTAAAACCATAAAATAAACATCACAGAATCACAGAATCATCTAGTTGGAAGAGACCTCCAAGATCATCTAGTCCAACCTCAGCCCTAACACTAACAAGTCCTACACTAAACCATATCACTAAGGGCTACATCTAAACATCTTTTAAAGACCTCCAGGGATGGCGACTCAACCACCTCCCTGGGCAGTCCATTCCAATGCCTAACAACCCTTTCAGTAAAGAAGTTCTTCCTAACATCCAACCTAAACCGCCCCTGGCGCAACTTTAGCCCATTCCCCCTCGTCCTGTCACCAGGCACATGGGAGAATAGACCAACCCCCACCTCGTTACAGCCTCCTTTAAGGTACCTATAGAGAGCGATGAGGTCTCCCCTGAGCCTCCTCTTCTCCAGGCTAAACAACCCCAGCTCCCTCAGCCGCTCCTGGTAAGACTTGTTCTCCAGACCCCTCACCAGCTTCGTTGCCCTTCTCTGGACTCGCTCGAGCACCTCCGTGTCCTTTTGTAGCGAGGGGCCCAAAACTGAACACAGTACTCGAGGTGTGGCCTCACCAGAGCCGAGTACAGGGGGACAATCACCTCCTTAGACCTGCTGGCCACACTGCTTCTTATGCAAGCCAGGATGCTGTTGGCCTTCTTGACCACCTGAGCACACTGCTGGCTCATATTCAGCTGCCTATCAACCAGTACTCCCAGGTCCTTCTCTGCCAGGCAGCTTTCCAGCCACGCTTCTACGAGCCTGTAGCGCTGCTTGGGGTTGTTACGCCCCAGATGCAGGACCCGGCACTTGACCTTGTTGAACTTCATGCAGTTGGCCTCAGCCCATCGGTCCAGCCAGTTTTTAACCCAACAAAGCGTACGCCAGTCCAAGCCACGAGCAGCCAGTTTCTTGAGGAGAATGCTGTGGGAAACGGTGTCAAAAGCCTTACTGAAGTCAAGGTAGATCACATCCACAGCCTTTCCCTCATCCACCAAGCGCGTCACTTGGTCATAGAAGGAGATCAGGTTCGTCAAGCAGGACCTACCTTTCATAAACCCATGCTGACTGGGCCTGATTGCATGGTTGCCCTGCAAGTGCCGTGTGATACCCTCAAGATAATCTGCTCCATGAGCTTCCCTGGCACTGAGGTCAAACTAACAGGCCTATAGTTCCCTGGGTCTACCCTCCAGCCCTTCTTGTAGATGGGCGTCACGTTTGCTAGCCGCCAGTCGACTGGGACCTCCCCTGATAGCCAGGACTGCCGATAAATGATGGAAAGCGGCTTGGCCAGCTCCTCCACCAGTTCGCTTAGTACCCTCGGGTGGATCCCATCCGGCCCCATCAACTTGCATACATCTAAGTGCTGTAGCAGGTCGCCAACCATTTCCTCATGGATAGCGAGGGCCACATCCTGCTCCCCATCCCCTTCCACCAGCTCAGGGTACCAGGTATCCAGAGAACAACTGGTCTTGCCGCTAAAGACTGAGGCAAAGAAAGCATTGAGCACCTCAGCCTTTTCCTCATCTTTTGTAACTAAGTTTCCCCCCGCATCCAGTAAAGGATGGAGATTCTCCTTAGTCCTCCTTTTTGTGTTGATGTATTTGTAAAAACGTTTTTTGTTATCTTTAACGGCAGTAGCCAGATTGAGCTCCAGATGAGCTTTGGCCTTTCTAATTTTGTCCCTGCACAGCCTCGCAACATCCTTACAGTCCTCTTGAGTAGCCCGCCCTCTTTTCCAAAGATTATAAACCCTCCTTTTTCTCCTAAGCTCGAGCCACAACTCTCTGCTCAGCCAGGCCGGTCTAGTTCCGCGTCGGCTCATCTTTGGGCACGTGGGGACAGACCGCTCCTGAGCCAGTAAGATTTCCTTCTTGAGGAGTGCCCAGCCTTCCTAGACTCCTTTGCCCTTCAGAACCTCCTCCCAAGGGACTCTGCCAACCAGTGTCCTGAACCGCTCAAAGTCAGCCCTCCGGAAGTCCAAGACAGCGGTTTTACTGGTCCCCTTCCTGACTTCACCAAGAATAGAGAACTGAACCATTTCATGGTCACTCTGCCCAAGACAGCTCTCGACCACCACATCTCCCACCAGTCCGTCACTGTTTGGGAACAGAAGGTCTAGCGGGGCACCTCCCCTGGTAGGCTCTCTAACCAGCTGCGTCAGGAAGCTATCTTCCATGCTCTCCAGAAACCTCCTGGACTGCTTTCTCTGGGCTGTGTTATGCTTCCAGGATATGTCTGGGAAGTTGAAGTCCCCCACGAGAACAAGCGCTGAGGATTTCGCGGCTTCTGCCAGTTGCCTGTAGAACTCCTCATCAGTCTCCTCATCCTGGTTCGGCGGTCTATAACAGACCCCCCCCAGGATGCTTGCCTTGTTGGCCTTCCCGCTGATCCTAACCCATAGGGACTCAACCTTATCATTCCCAGCCTCAAGGTCCTCAATATCTAAACACTCTCTAATATAGAGAGCCACACCACCACCCCTTCTGTGCTGCCTGTCCCTTCTGAAGAGCCTATAGCCAGACATTGCAGCACTCCAGTCATGAGAGTGGTCCCACCACGTTTCCATGATGGCAACCAAGTTCACCAGTTCACATTAGAGCAGGTAACAGGACTGTGCTATGCGAGTCATTGTCCATGCAACATGCAGCTTGCTCTGACTGCTCCTGCACATAGATAGCACTGTTTGCTGCCATTCTGATTTTGTGTTGTTAGAGGGGACATTTGTAGCCATCGGGAGCACAGAAAATGGTTGTGTATTAGGAAGCAGCAGCTCTCATCTGGAAAAGCTTCAGCATGCATGTATACACAACCAGGCATGGGCATATGGCTCTCAGGATACCATATAACTTTCTCTCACCAGCCCAACAATTGCACTTTTTATTAGAGCAAAAAACAGATGGCTCCTTTGATGTACCCACGTAGGCAGCAGCCTCAACTAGCAAAAGCAGACTCCTAGTCATAAATGGCACAGATGAGGATAGGATCCTGCCATGTCCTAGCAGTCTTCCTCCGTCTGCTGTCAGCTTGTTGTCAGGGTATCCAGGGCTTGGCCTGGTGTGCTGCCAGGGAAGTTGGATGTGTCTGTGCAGGAGCGGGCACAGGTTCCTTGTTTGTAAGGCAGGCTTGGAATACAGCAAAGGAAGAGTGAGAGTCAGTGCATCAGTGTACTTGCTTCTCTGAATCCTCCTTCCCCGTCTTTTTCCTGAGGATGCTAATTGTTTGTCAGACAGAGGAGATGCCTGGCACCAGATACCAAAGTGGCAGTGCCTGCAGTGTACCTAGCTGCATGTACACTGTCAATGAACCACCTGCCCCACTGGCAGGAGGAGAGCTGAGCTGTATCTCATTGTGGCTGCATAAATCAGCAAAAGCCAATAGTCCTTGGCTACAGGGAAGCTGAGGGAAAGGTAGGCGAGCTTCAAACCATACAGTATATTGATCTGATATATGAGAAATAAAATTTACTAATCTACACATGGATTAACTTCATATGACTTCAGCAGAATTAGAAGAGCAGAAACTTGGAGAAAAAGAGCAGATTTAGCTTTGAACATTTACATTAAGCCTGTCTAGCACAGAAGGGACATACTGTGCCACAATAAAGGTCTAGTCAGGATTCCTGTGTGTGACAATGTGTAATAGCAAATACATATGGAAAAAGGCAAGTTTACAGATGTTTTCTCCTGGGATTTACTGATTCAGGAATTTCCTGAGTCACACTATTGAATTTAGTATACAATGCTATTGCTGTCATTCTTGAATTCGATTATGTAGCATCTTTTGATTCTCTTTATATGTATGGGATCAAATTTACTTGTTTGCTGAGAACCTGCTGTGGCTGGGAAAGTAATTATACTCAATATGAAAAAACTATTTCTTTTTACCTTACAGTTTCTATTATAAAATTATTCTCTACCACAAGCCATTCTAAAAGGCCCCTAACTCAAACTTAAATTTATGTATTGTATTTTTGAAAGACACCATGGTCATTTTAGTATTGATATTTCAGTGTATCTTAATTTACATTTCAGTAAACTGTACATAGGGTGAAACCGAAGATGGAATTTCAGACGTTTTCTGCTTCCACTGAAGTTCATGGGCAGTTTATTTCTCAGCTGAAACACATAAAACTCTATATTTGGACATAAAGGTGTACAGTATATTGCATTCCATTAGGACACACTTTACTCCAGGTCCAGGAACTGAATGGTGGAGGTCAAGCAGTACTGGACCTGAAGTAATAAGCTGTTTCAAGAAAAAGTACATGGGAAACTACTGCACACCCAAGCATTCCCACCAGCGAATACCTTTCCCATCTCAGACTTCAGGTAGAATTCTTCTGGGGTTGCTGGGCCATTGCACCTTGGTTTGAACTACAACACAGACAATGAATGTTCCATATGTTTGTCTCCATTTGTCATGCACAGATGTGCTCATCACACAGTCATAGTACACTAAGTCTGTTGCCTTTGAGGAAGTGCCAGATGTACCGCATGTGTATGATCTCATTGCGTCACTCTGGCACACATATTTGTGCTGCAAGCAGTAGTTCGGCATACTAGACAAGATCAAGACCATTGTGTGGCATGTTTTACAGATGCTGTCTCATGTCCAGTCAGGTGGGGTGATATGCAATAATCTACAGAGATCTGTCCAGGTATAGTCTTAAGTGCAGTAAAACAGGTTATCAATGTTTTCTGGGGTGTTGTTTTGTTTTCTTTTCCCCACTGTAAAATAATTAGACTTTTTAGGTTTTTTTTTAGGAATTAGGAAAGTAGTGAAGTTTCTGCTGGGTACCTGCAGAGAAGAAAACAGTTGATTCGATTAATTTTCATCCTCCTTGTGTATGCCTTTCCCCTGCATGTGAAATGATGCTTAGAGAAATTTTTATTCTGATAAGAATACCATATATATACATATGGAATATAATATATACCCTCTTCTTTCATTTTAATTTATAAAAACTTTTATTTCATTAAAGCTACTCTTCAGGAAATTTCCCAGCTTCGAACAAAATATTGTCTCTGGCAAAACAAACTACATCCTTAGAATTACCCTATCCTTTGATACATTACAAAGTGTTAAGAGTTTGACCAGTAGAATTCTGTGCAATCTGCTGTGTTTTGTTTTCACTTTTTTTTTAAATTATTTTGTTTTGTTTTTTAGTCAATTTGATTTTTCTTTGCTTCGGACAGGCCCTAACAATTTTCTGCAAAAGACTCTATCTGGATTGATTAATGAAAAGATGCAATACCAGCACCCTATGTTGGACTTGCAAACTGATTTTCACTTATGATTATACTCACAACTGATTTATTCACAACTGATTATAATTGGCAAGTATACTTCAGTAATATGATTTTCATTTCTTAAGCCTGCTTCCCATAAACCCAAGTTAGTGGATTCTTTCCCTTAAATCTCTGTCTTTTGTGTCATCAAACGAAGCTTTATTTTGCATAATACAAATCAGAGTGCCTGCTTTACCATCTCTATTTATATATGCCTGTATACTGAAGTGTAAAATAGTAAAATAATTCTAAAGCATTTCAGAATTAAAGCCTGTATTCTTTCTTTTTTCTCTTGGTTGTGTTTACATATGCATACATTGTTCTAATTTTATCCTGAAGTAATATGGCAAGGCATAAAACTCCTTGGTTTAAATTCTTCCTCCCGTATGCAGTTATAAGCAGATTAAAATGATATACACTATTCTTTAAGACCTGGGATTGCCAAGTCATCCAAATATCTGTCACACTGTTATGTCAGATACCAGGGAGGGTTTTGGTTGTTTTTTGTTTGTTTTTGCATGAGAATTCTAGGAGGCTGTAGAAGATATTGTACCACTAAACTACTTGCTAATTGCTTCTAACCTTAAATTGGGACAACAGCATAATACAGATACACCTCAATTATATCTTTTCAATTAATAAAAATCAATTAATGTGATTTTGGAAAAAAAATAATCTGAGTACAATTTTTTTTAGGTACAGCTCAAAAAAAAAAAAAAAGAATTAAAATCTGGAAGAGATTTTCCACCAATATACATATATGATAATTTAAAGAATACTTTAGTGTCTACAAAGTAGATTGAACTATGATGACAATATTAAATAATTTATTACTTACTATTGCCTTTTTAGTTAACCTCTTATTAACATCTTAAGCAGTCAAAGGTCATTAAGGAAACTGCAGATCAGTTTGGTCTCGCTACATCTAACAGTTGCAATGTAATTATGCAATGTATGGCAAAGTTACATTTATAAAATGACACACAGGTTATCATGAAGTACACCCAAGGAACTTACTAAATATTAGCAATTGGTTAGGGCTATGGGCAATATTTTTTGACCAAAACACACAGATATAATATAATGGAAAACAAAAAGTTGAAATACTTGAAAACACTGTTGGATTATAAATCAACTGCAAACACTTAAGAACAGACTTGCATTTCATTTCTGGTTAATTCTGCTGGAGCATCTACTCAGAATGTAACTCTGATCTCTCAAATACTAAAATTGACTACAACTTATGTCTAGATGTCTTTGATCAAAGTTCTAGGCAACAAGGGCTGGTTTTCATAGAGGAAATAGAGTTGGGGGAAACAGGCAGGTGTTGTTTATCTTTCTTACACAATGTGGAAGGGAGGAATAGTGACTGGAGTATCAATGTAACTAGGCATTGCAGACAGTCACAAAGTCAATGACAAGATCACATAGGAGGTCAGTTGCAGTTGTCATCATTTATGAAACCATATTGATGAAATATTTTCTAGATGATGCCTACTACCTTAGCACTATCTGATAATATTCTATTGTGTGTCTAACATATCTGCTTCCTATTTCTTTCAAAAGTACTTTAACTAAAAATGAGATCAGTAACTAACTTGCATATAAAGCTGCATTAAGTAAGAATGTTGAAGTATTTCAATGTAGGAACATTATTTTCAAAATACTCTGCCGGTGTACATTATTCTATTGTAAAGCTTAACAGTCTCTAATTTAGAAATAAACTGAAATTTGGAAGCCATGTGATCAGTCATAACAAACTACATAAAATGTCATATGCACTTGATACCTGTCTTATAACATGATCTACCATAGGCACAAACAATGGGCACAAACTGGAACACAGGATGTTCCACCTAAGTATCGGGAAGCACTTTACTGTATGGATGACAGAGCACTAGTACAGGTTGCCCAGAGAGGTTATGGAATCTTCCTCCTTGGAAATCTTCAGAAGACGACTGGACATTGTCCTGGACAACCTGCATTACGTGTCACTGACTGAGCAGTGGAGTTGGACGAGATGGCCTCCACAGGTCCCTTACAACTTCAGCCATTCTGTGGTTCTGTGATTCTGTACTGAACACTTGAGAGATCTGATATGATCCTAGTTGCTTGGGTATTCCAATATCTGGACTGCCCAGAAAAGCATCAGAAATTGAAAAAAATAATGTAAGCTCATTTGTCTAAATGTTTTTTGTTGTTGTTGTTGTGTTTTTTTTGGTTTTTTTTTCCTTTATGTGGCTCTGCGACAATCCTTTTTCTGATGTATTACAGAATCACAGAATGTTAGGGATTGGAACGAACCTTGAAAGATCCTCTAGTCCAATCCTCCTGCCAGAGCAGGAACACCTAAATCATGTCACACAGGAATGCGTCCAGACGGTTTTGATAGTCTCCAGAGAAGGAGACTCCACAACCCCCTTGGCAGCCTGTTCCAGTGCTCTGTCACCCTCACCATAAGAAAGTTCTGTCTCATATTTAAGCAGAACCTCCTATGTTCCGCTTGCACCCATTGTCCCTTGTCCCATCATTGGATGTTACTGAGAAGAGCCTGGCTCCACCCTCCTGACACTCGCCCTTTACATATTTATAAATGTTAATAAGGTCACCCCTCAGTCTCCTCTTCTCCAAGCTAAAAAGACCCAGCTCCCTCAGCCTTTCCGTGTAAGGGAGATGCTCCACTCCCTTAATCTTCCTCATGGCTCTGCACTGGACTCTCTCAAGCAGTTCCCTGTCCTTCTTGAACTGAGGGGCCCAGAATGGGATGCAATATTCTAGAAGTGGTCTCACCAGGGCAGAGTAGAGGGGGAGGAGAACCTCTCTCGACCTACTAAGCACACCCCTTCTGATACACCCCAGGATGCCATCGGCCTTCTTGGCCACAAGGGCACAGTGCTGGCTCATGGGCATCCGGCTGTCCACCAAGACCCCCAGGGTCCCACTCCCCTTCACTGCTCTCCAGCAGGGCAGTCACCAACTTATGCTGGTGTCTGGGGTTGTTCTTGCCCAGATGCTGGACTCTACGTTTGCCCTCATTTTATTTCATTAAGTTTCTCCCCACCCAATTCTCCAACCTGTCGAGGTCCCGCTGGATGGCAGCACAGCCTTCAGGCATGTCAGCCACTCCTCCCACTTTAGTGTCATCAGCAAACTTGCTGATGGTGCACTCCATTCCCTCATCCAAGTCATTGATGAATATATTGAACAGCACTGGTCCCAGTACCGGCCCTTGAGGGACTTCACTAGATACAGGACTCCAACTCGACTCCATCCCATTAACCACAACCCTCTGGCTTCTTCCCTTCGGCCAGTTTACAGTCCACCTCACTACCCGATTGTCCAGACCACACTTCCTCAGTTTAGCTGCGAGATGCTGTGGGAGATGGTGTTTATATTTTTATTTCACAAAGCTTATCCCCTGTCTTTATGCCATTCCTTACAGGTAAGAAGGTAATTCGGGTAATCTTCGGATTTGGGTTGTCTCGTCTCCTCAACATTGTAATAACATTATTGATGGAGTGCTTTATAGGATTATTCATTACTCTATAAAGGTCAATGGATATTCATGGATATTCTTTTTTTTTTTTTCTTTCTTTCTTTCTTTCCTCTCAGATTCGCCAGTAATAATTTCTATCTGTCTCTTCATGTTCAGCTTTTGGGACCAGTAGTGTCTTTTTCTTTTCATTTGAAAAACACATTTATCAGTAAAACTAATTGTTAAGATATTGAGATGTAAGAAAAGCAGCATGAGTCCTAGAGGCAGAAACTTAAAAACTCACCATCCAAAGTTGAACGGTGGGTAAATGAGTTAAACTTCTTAACAAGTGATTGTTCCTAATGCAGATTTTTGGGTCTACAAATAGTTAGTCATTTCATGGTAGTGTAAATTTATAATAACTCCACTGAGACCCTAGTGCTGCATTTCTACAGGATTCTGTGAAGGATTCCATTGAATTTTTTTTCTGGTGAACAGCGTTGTCTCACCACTTATTCTTTCTGTTGTTGTTGTTGTTTTATTTGTTTGTTTGTTTTGCCACCATATACCATCTTATTGTAAAAATGTGATACATGTAATTTTTTTATTTTAAGAATGTAAAAATTATACTCTACATCAGGAGACCTTAAAAACATTAGATCTAGCAGCTTGTAAAATTCAATAGTATTTGTTTCTGAGATATGACTTCACTGCATTGTCTAGGATATATTGCCTGAACATTTGCAATGAGGTGAGTGAGATTGTGTTCAGGCTTGTAATTTGACTGCACTGATATTTCTGCTCATATATATTGGTTAATCTGTATACAATCTAATTTCTCCTATTATTTCAACTATCGTAAGATTAAAGCTGTGTTATGAGTCTTTTTTTTTTTTGTGATGTTCACTGACAAAGCTTCTTAGTGTAAATTTTCCTGTTAATGTTGTATTGTCCTTTTACAGAATGTCTGAGCAATTGAAATCAGGTGTTATTCTTTATTCTTAATTGAATAAAGATGCTTGCATAGTCAGTGAAATTTAGATTGTTTCAGTGTCCACAGATACCCTGAAAATTCTGGTAGTCAACCCTAAGTCTAAGTGTAGACTGATAAATTTTCTATAGTCTATTACAATCTCCTATCACGGTAATGTCTCTATGCTTGCAACCATTTATGGATCAGTGGATTTCTGACTGGAGAGGATTAATTTTATGTAGAGCTTGTGTTTCTAAATCTACACTTTGAATTATATGTTTAAGAGGGGGGTTATACATTAACATTGTGAAAACATTTTTTTTTCAATAAAAAAAATAAGAAAAATGCATATGAAGAGCATCAGAAAACCTAAAAAATCCAAGGAGCTATTATACATACATACATCTTGCATATATATATGTATGTGTGTGTGTGTGTACGTGTACACACAAAAAAAAAACAACAGTGTGAGGGTATTCCTTTTATTCTTAAGCATCTACCTGGAAGCTACAATACAAGCACTGAACTTGCTTACAGACAAAAGAAAGAAGAGCAATCTTCTTGGCAAACTGGGAAAAAAAAAAAGAAAAAAAAAAGAGAAAAAAAAAAAGATGACACCAACCTTATAGCAGACATAAGAATGTTTGGTTCTAAGCTTGCTGTAATAATGTTTAAAATTATTTGGTTTATATGGAAGTAAGTAGGCAGCAGAATGAAATGGATTAGGAATACTAGAAATTAGATAACAGAATGAAATTAATCAGATAAAAGAGAATCAAGAAAAAACTTATTTGCTTAAATCTTCTTTTGCTGCCAGCATGTTTAAAACCAATTTAAATGGATTATCTGAATCATCTACTGAGAAATGCTGCACTGAAATTTCTGGTATTGTCGGAGTGTATTGAGGACTGCTAAAGCTGAGTCACTAAACTCTTAATAACTTGTTAGAAGAGGCACTGTACATTAAGGATTCTAGTGTGGAGTTGTGCTGAAGATGAAGCTTCTAGGGATCAGATATTAGTGTTTCTGGAAGACCAGTTGACATCTGTGAAAAACCAGTCCCAATGAATAGGGACAGACCTGAAATTATTAAAAGTCCTACAAAAAGGAGAGGCTTCAGTGGACCCTTGTCACTTGTGTTTCCCTCCAAATGGTTAAAATAAAAATACAGATTGTTGTAGTAATGCAGGAGTAAGTAAATCCATATTGTGTTTATTAGGGTCTGCCAAAGAAATGTGATTCATTGTAGTAAGTCTCCATATGTGGCTTTGGAAGCCACAACTGAACCTTGTAGGAGCTTGAATCTTCCTTTATGAAGAATTTGTAAAAGAACAATTCAGTGCTGCTCTGTAAGGAAGAATGTTACTATAAGGTGTCTTAAAAAAAAAAAAAAAAAGTTCTTGCTTATAGGATATACGGGAGAGCCACGTGTATAATGGGCAGTAGAACTTCAGTGGTAATTCTGGACTATTCAACAGAGATATGGGTGTACAGCAGATGAGCAATCTGTCTAAAGAAGGAGGGCACAGAAATAAGCTCAGTTTTCAATCTATTTGGCAGGTAGCCTTGAGCAATGATTACTTTTAAAGGCTTCCAGTAAAAGTGGATAAATTAAGTACAGGAAAATGACTCAGAAATCAATGAGAAAGTTATCCAAGACAACAGTATTACCTGTGGACTCTGTCACAGCATTCAGGAATTTTTGCACCATTAAGTCCTATGTCAAAAATCCTTTTCTGTGCTGAACTTCGTTAGAAGATTTTTCAAGGACTGAGGATGCTCTTTCACCAAGGAAGCGTACTACTTTTGAAAAAAAATAATAATTCATTAATGAGTAAAATTCATCTAAAAAATGAATATTAAAGCAGCAGATTGTCAAGGCATTTTGATGTCTGATGCTGGACAGTTTCAAAAACAGTTCAGTATCTACACAGAAGTGTTGCTCAGGTGCCTTCAACCTTGAAGTAAATCGGAAGTTGATCATTTCCCATTTGATTGAAAAATTTGATTGAAAAATTGATCGCCAGATACATTTGGATAGCAAAATTTATTCATAAAATAGACTCATGGTGCATGTTATCATCAGAAAACAGTGTTTCATAGTCACACGTGAAGAAGGTCAAGCTCTGAAGCAGATCACTGCTCCTTGAACTTCAGACTACTATCACAACCCAAACTGTCTTGTTTAGACATTTATCTCAAAATTTACCTTGTATTCTGCAATGTTGAAACTTTAGCTTACAGAACAGGTGCCAACTGTACAACTTCATGAACTGCATCATGCATTTTCTACATCTGCTTACCCCCTATTCTGAAACAGTATCTTCAAAGTTCTCACCAGATTGACTAATCAATCATCAGATTGACTAATCAATAATTGGCCTATCTGAAAACCAAAGTAAAATTAACTAAATTACATACATTTTACTGTTAACTGCTTCTCTATTCATAAATAAGATGAATATTGTGGGTTTTAAAGTGATGGCAATATATTTGATATTTGCTTGAATCAGATTCAGAACTATTTTTAGTCCCACAACAAAACTTCAGTCTTCTGTCATGCTGTAATGCAAATGCTCACAGTGCCATTCCTATGCATATAACTGAAACATTTGTTGAGAAAAGTTAGTGTTGTTACCAACCACTGTCTGTCATACAATTATCGCACATTGAAATGTAAACCTCATGACTTTTCTATGAATCACTGTTCCTAAAGAAAGCTATGGGATTATGTATGTATATCTGTTTTTTTGCTTTACATCAAGCACAAACATAAATAATCATTATTGTGTAGTTGAATTACAGCTGAAACTAGCAGTGTACCAAAATCACAGGGCTTTAATCATGGGTACTGTTTCTTGGCAAGGAATAGCATAATGTTGAGCTATCTTACTACACCATGGTAGAAAACCCAACAATGAAGACAGAAAGAACTGAGTTAATGTTCTTTTACATCACTAGTATAATAAGCATGAGTCAGTATAATACAAGGGCATATTAGATATTAAAAAGGTATTGCTCTTGCACATAAGATTGTGCCTTTCGGCAAATGACTGTATTGATGGTGGTGGGATAGTATTCACTGAAATAAATAAAGTACACTACTAAATCATCCCTTGGCAAAGCATAGCAGAAATAAGTGCTTGCAGCCAGCACTAATCTCTCTGTTACAAGATACTCTTCCTTCTGTTACTCTGAAAATCAATTATTAAACTGTCCACCTGATACAACAGTGGAAATGACATCACATATAATTGAACTAAGAGCTTTTGACTGCTTAAGCAGTAAGGAATTTCACTATCTTACACCATCAGTTGACTGAGCCCTGCAACTACAGTCAATTCTACTGTCATTTCTCATCTGCTCAAAAGACAAAACTTTGAAGTGTTATATTGCCTGGGGAATGGGATGCAAGTACTTGCCCACACACGTGGCTATCATGTGTGATATTCAGCTACCTTACATTGCCAGAGCAACATTAATGTGGCTGCAAATTACCTGTAACTCCTCACTGGATACTCTTGTTTCCTCACCAGGACTAAGTACATTTTCTTTCTTAGTCCAGACATCCCAGTGGGAATTATGTTGGGGTCACTCCAGCTGGAGGTGACAGCATTTGATACATTCCTAATGCTGGGTCTTCCCAGACCTGTAGGTTAATAGAGTCCTACCCTGAACCTGACACCAGATTAACCTTTGCGGTCATAAAAAGGGGGAAGGCAGAAACACCCCCTTTCTCAGTGTACTGTGATCATCAACAGAGCAGCAGAAAGTACATCTTTCTCTTTTTAAATTTTATTGCAAAATTATCTAGTTTTATTATTTTTCAATAGAACAGTGGGATTTTATTGTGTCCTATTTGCAATTCACATGTTAATTGGTTTTCAAATTGCCTGTCATCAGAGGAATCTGCTTCTTTGCCAGAACTGTTGATTTGAGTTCAGTCTAAGGCCAGTGCCTTGCTGAGCTGTACTTACCAGTTTCTTTTCCATAGCTCTTTCTTCTCCCAGTATCCTAGCAAAGCCCTCAGATTTGCAGATGCACTTACTCCATCAGACATTTTACGATAGCTCTAATTAGCATCCATCTTTAACAATCTGCAATTTTCTGCAATTATGTCTAGCTCTCAGTTTTAACAGATATTAAATTGTTCCTGTGAAAGTGCACTTTCAACAGAAACTAGCAATAACAGTAGCCCTGATAACAGCAGACCCCAAAATGTGCAGTGGCAAGGTTTTTTAATTAAAGTGGTGCAATTATGAGTGTATAATTAAGAAAAAAATGCAGTTCCTGGACTGAGAGAATACAACTGTTTATGTCAGAATTTAAATTCATCACTCATCTGTTCCATAATTCTTTTAACTTTGTAACACAGTAGTTGGCTCAGTAAATTTCACCTGTGAACTGAATTTTTTATTTACCTGAAGAAATGATTTATTAAAATCAAAGTAGTTTCTGTTACGGTGGTTAAATTCTCTAGAGATAGTCTCCTAGAAGTTGCTTGCTAATACCAAGAACACTTGAAAGGTTTCAGTCTTTTACAGGAATTAGTGATACTGCCTTATCCACTCACCGAATAAGCTGTTATACATAGGGCTTTGAATTACTACAAATAATTCCCAAAGTAATAATTCTAAAACTCGATTCTCAAGATCACAGGGAAGGAAAAAGGTTTGAATCAAATTACTTAGCTTCCTAAAATTGATATTGTGGGCAAGTGGGGGAGGCTGTCAGGACTGCGGCCCACACCCAACGGAGAGCCAAGCATGCTGGCAGAGCAGGCCGCCCGCTGGAAAGGTATCATAGAATCCTTAAGGTTGGAAAAGACCTTCAAGATGATCTGCTCCAGCCACTCCCCTACTACCAATGTCACCCACTAAACCATGTCCCTAAGCACCACGTCCAACCTTTCCTTAAACACCCCCAGGGACGGTGACTCCACCACCTACCTGGGCAACCCATTCCAATGCCTGACTACTTTTTCTGAGAATAAATTTCTCCTAATTTCCAACCTAAACCTCCTTGGGCACAACTTGACACTATTCCCTCTAGTCCTATCACTAGTTACTTGCAAGAAGAGGCTGACCCCCAGCTCCCCACTTCCTTTCAGGTATTTGTAGAGAGCAATAAGGTCTCCCCTGAGCCTCCTCTTCTCCAGACTAAACAACCCCAGTTCCCTCAGCCGCTCCTCATAGGACTTGTGTTTCAGGCCCTTCACCAGCTTCGTAGCCCCTTTCTGGACATGTTCCAGGGCCTCGATGTCCTTCTTGTACTGAGGGGCCCAAAACTGAACACAGTACTCGAGTTGTGGCCTCACCAGAGCAGAGTACAGGGGGACGATCACCTCCCTGGTCCTGCTGGCTGCTCGTGCCAATGGCCACACAATGCACTAAGCACAGCACAGCCAGCCAGTTAAAAGAGGTGATTCTCCCACTGTATTTAGTGTTGGTGCGGCCTCATCTTGAATATCATGTGCTTCCGGTCTCCACAGTATAAAAAGGATGTTAAGGTCTTTGAACCCAAGCTTTCATATTTATACTTATAGCAACAACTGTTTGTGATTACACTGAAGTCACTTTCATCACTGTTAGCTGTTATTTCCTCCTCTTCCTCATTTTGTCCTTGTGGTTTTCCTAATGTATTCTTCAGGGTTATTCTTAACTAAATAGTGCTTACTAAAACAAGCACTATGGTCTCTTGAGGGTGTTTTGGGCTTACAGAATCACTTGTTCATATGTTTCCATAATAATTGTAATAGAAATTATAGAATATGAAATATTTTTGAACATGAATAATTTTAATTTTCAGTTTGTTTTTTTTTTTTTTCTTCCCTCTGTATATTGGTAGCTAAGGTTCTGTTCTTGCAGTGCTTGACATCTGTAGTTAGTGATCCATGAGTGAGCAACCTCACTGATTGCAATGGAATAGCCCATCTCTGTCAAGTATATGTATAATCCAGTAACATTTGAGTCTAAGTATTTATATTTAGGTTCTACATTAAAAGAAAAAACACAAAAAAGAAATTAATCCTTTTATTAGTCTGTATTCCCCACAGCCTGAAGCAGTGTTATTTCGCAATGCATGCAATGAAAGCATAACGACAGTGGTTCCTTAGACACAGAACCTGCATGTACACTCCAAGTTGCACTGCAGAATCATCATAGTTTTGAAATTAACTTCTCCAAAGATCCATACATATATTCAACAAATTGAGGCACCAGAGTATTGTTTATAATGTGATTGGTACTTTAGGACAGATGTTTAAAAGTAGCAATATAATTTTGGAATGTATCAAATTAGTCTGTATGTTCAGTCCTCATATTTCCTGTATCACCCAGGGAAAATCTTAGCTATGTTCCTTACAAACATTGCCCATAACTTTGCCATCTGAAAATGAGAAAATAGAGCTCTGCAGAGGCCTGAACAGAGTTTTTAAAAAGTCTCAAAGAGATGGGAATACCTTTTGGTTTTGTTCCTATCCTGCTAGATTGCAAATACAATTAATGGAAATAAAAAGTGTTTAAAGCATACAGAGTAAACTAAGAGAAATCTTCCACTATTATTTGCATCAGTTTAAAGACTAAGCAGGCTAAGAACATTTTTTTTCTGTTCTGTATTTTAATTGTGTACTAAAAATATATTAGTTTATAATTAAAGGATAATACCATAATGGATTTTTCGGAGTAGCAACCATTTAACATCCAATACATCAAATACTTTTAGAAAGAAAAAATAAAAATAAAAGCAATTACCAAAAATCTTTTGCACCATGTTTGACTTTTCTTAAACAATCAAATGATAATCAGATAGTATTTAAACTTTATTACATGATTTTTTTCTCATCAATCTTTCAGTGCTCGTAAGCAATCAATTCCTTTATGGGGAAAATGTTGTTTAGATTGATAGTATTTTTAATCCTTACTTTGTAAGCCAAGATTTTACCCTCTTGCACTAAACAATTTCCTTCAAAATGCATAAATCTCTATACTTTATTCAGGTAATGGCTTTCTTTACTCTATACCACCTTATTTTCTGTAGAAAGCAGCAGAACTTAAATATGGCATCTGCTTTATGCTGACTTAACTTGCATATAACCTGCTCCTGAATTTGAACATACAATTTTGTGAAAATCCTTTATATTCTGTTTTTGAAACTCCTGCACAACAAGATTACACCCATATATTTTTATTTTCCTGTGGAAAACTGTGTATGGAAAAAAAGATTCTGCTTAAATATGTGCCCATATTTTTGCCAGTACTCAACTACAAATTTGTCTTTAAGGTTTGAGGACTAAGGTTTGTGGGAAAAAAAGATGATACAGACATCAGCTTTAACATTCTTTATGTTTTTATATCTGTAGTATTTCAGAGAAAGAATTCAGTTGTATCTAGTCATCCCACTAAGTCTCCCCTCCATATTGTTTTTTGTTTTTGTTTTTGTAAGACTGGCAATGTGACACATGGCATAACTTCAGCATACAAATAACCACTGGGCTGCCCCACAAAAGAAGTTAGGGTGTAAAATCTGATGCTTACATTTTCTTTCTTTTTAGACAAAAATAATCCTTACACAGGTGGGTAGACCTGTATCTTTCCCTCCTCAGTTTCTGATGGCTTCTTAAATCAAAGCAGCTAGTGGAACAACTTCATACAGAACTTAACTTAGCCCAGTAATACTTGAATTCAACCTCACGAGCTTCTCTTCAGGAACTGTTCTTCAGCAACTACAAAACATGTGAGCTCGCAGAGAATTACATTAAGAGTGAAATTTAAATGGCCTGTTTACTGGCTCTGAAGTTTTGAGGTACATTTCTGTCCTGGAAGACAGAAATCAGAGTTTATGACCACTCAGATTGAGGTAAAGCTATTTCTACAGCAGCATCTAAATGTTCCAAAAGGCATGGAGCCAAAACATGGGTATTCCTGAAGAAGAAAAATGTGAGAAGATATTATTTGAAAAGAAGGAAAAAAAAAAAAAAAACAACAAATCATTAATAATAATAATAATAATCCTTAAATGCAAAGTTTCAAATGTAAATGCCCAAAGACTAAAGAAAGAAAACCTTATTCCAATTACTTGTTTAGGTTTGGCTGGAAATTTACACCCGTAAATTTTGAGTAAAAAAAATATTTAATAGCCAGTCAGATGTAGAGATGTAATTACTTGCAGCTGATTTCCAATACTTCCCCATATAGAACTTTTGGGAAAAGGAAGGGTTGTTTTAATTTTTTTTTTTTTCCTGGACTTCATCTCATTTAATAAATGTTAGTTTCAAATGAAAATAATTCAGGGACAATTTTATAAAGAATGTTGACCTAAACCTTTTTATTTCTGGAGGTGAAACAGTGTACAAATATCTTTCTATATACCTATTTTAACAATATATATAACAACATAACTGAATGAATGTCTAGTTATACTTTCTCATGAGAAAGACACTGACGTTTGTCTTTCTGTGTACTACTTGTAGAAAAGTAAATACTGACCTCTTCAGTGAATACCTATCTCTGTATCAGTAAAACACTCCACAGAAGACTGTATCGCTTTTATCAGCCAGCTAAATTAGCAGTAAACTATCTTGGGCAAACATCCGTATTATTGGTTTCAAATACCTATTTCGTATTGCATATTTTTTTGTTTATGAAAATCTGTTTAAAATGCTGTTTGAGAGGTGTATTTAAGTTGCAAAATAGCTGTTCAGTGATATTTCTAGTAAAACCACTGTTTTCTGAAAATCAATATGTTTAGAAAGTGTGTATACTACAGAAGTCTATATTCTTGACCTGGGAGTTGTTTCCAAATGCTGGTTCAAGGAAAACTCTGTTTTTTTAGGTAGAATGTATTTGAAAATCTCAGGAGAATTCTGCCATCATAATCTGTATTTTCAACTGCTGAATATAAACAAACAAACCTGAAAATTATTGCTAACACCTAAATTATAAACAAAATAAAAAACAGGTGTCCTTACATTTAGAATTAATTTTGAATTTACTATAAATTATATCAAAAATTCCAACTTGCTTAGAAACCCCAGCTAAAATCTTACTTTTTTTTTTTACTTTTTTTTTTTTTTTACTTTTTTTTTTTCAAAGCCTATGGTAGTAAATGTCTGTACATCCTGAAATTCAACAGAGCAGGTATATTTCCTGTTCCTCTCAAGTCTCAAACACTTACATAACTAAATTGTGGTCTGTGATTGGTAAACCTCACTAAACATACACTACTTCTAAAAAGTGTAATTTTGATATTCCATCTATTTTAGTTTTCCTTTCTTTAAGAGTTAGTTATGTACACTCTGAAATGAAATTTCTTCATCTCTGTTTGTGGTGTTGCAATTCTGGTGAGACACATCTGTTTCTTCGAGTTGGCAGAATACTAAATAACTTACTTCTGTTCAGAAGTGGCCTTCCTTGTTTACTACAAGGGGTCATTTTAGTCTAATGATTTCTATTCTTGCTTTTCTTTGACCATATCTTTATGTTAGTTATTTTTAGCTAGTCATCCACTTTTAAATTGCTTTGGAGAAAAACTGCTCTTCTCATAAAGTTCAGTTCTGTTCTTGAAATCTCTAGTGTGGCTTGATTTCCTTCATTTAAAGAAATGAATCTTGATGATCTTTTCAAGTCTTGATTTTGTAATTAGCACCATCCTTTTTTATAATTTTTTCTTTACTTTTCTAGTGCCTGTATTTAACTTTCTTTCTAAATCAGCCCTACCCTGCTGTCAGAGATGTTTGTATCTCATTCTTGGGGTCATGCTCTGCAAACATGGTCTGTTGTCCTCCAAGAACATTTGGTACCACAGACAAAGCAGACAATGGTGTTGGGCTCTTACAGACTGTGGATGGCTGGTAGTTTAGTAATTGAACACCTGGATGGTGAAGTGTATTCTTTGGCTATGATTCCTAAAAAACTATTGAGTTCTGTAGCATTTCATTATGATTAGATAGAAATCTTTGCCAGTGAGCTGGGTATTATGGCCAGCAATATTGACAGAGAGATATTCATATTACAAATGACAGCAGTTGTTCTTCAATGTTCAGTTTGGCAAATGGATATCAGATTTCCTATTAAATAAACTAGGAGAAAGGAGAAGCTGTGATGTTTAAAAGTAACACTTCTAAGAATGAAATGTTCCTTTTAGAGTGGTCACTTGTCAAAGAAATATCAGTAGCATGAGTGTGGCATTCATGAAGATTCTTTCTTAATTTTATTTTAATTTTTTTTTATGAGACAGGTTGTTTTGTTTTGTTTTATTTTGTTTTTATTCATAACTTGAGCTTGAATTTCCCTTCCATGTTGTGCCTGGGCAATTTACCTGAATGGGGCTAATCAGCATAAAGATGAAAAATGTTAAATCTTGTATAAGAGGTTTATATATATTTTTATATATATATATATATATATATATATATATATATATATGTATTTTCCCCCTTTGGTTGACTTAGCTAGGTGCTGATTTTTCCAGAAGTGAAATAAATCATACACTTTCATTCCTCATACATCGCTTATAATTTATTGAATTATTGAATTTTTATTTATTTATTTATTTTTAGTATAGCAGGCAATGTAGCTGGAGCTTGGCAAGAAAACACTTAAACGGGAGACTTATCAATGAGTTATATATATATATACACACACACATATAGTCTCCTTTACACTTTAAAATCACACCAATATATTTTCTAAAACCTTTTTTTAAATGTGAGAGAGGTCCTGCAGAATTCTACCTTGCTGCGGGTAATCACAGTGGAAAGATTAGACTGAAATCTACTGGTTTCTTCGGATATTTGTCATGTGACGCATGTGGGTGCATGTAGTACCTTTAATCATTATTGGTTCCTCATGTTTCTCCTTGTACTCTGATACTGTTCCTGTGTTGATATCTTATGGAGAATATAGCAGAGTAGGTAGTAGCGAGTAGGTATTTACTAGGTATTCCAATTATAAGTTTAAAAAATATTTTAAATGTGACTTGTGGATTGGGACAAGAAAGAAAACCAGGAAAAGAAAAGAAAAAAAGAAGGAAAGAGAAGGGAAGAGAATTAAATCATAAGATATTATCTAAGGGTAGATATGCTGCATATAAACATAAACATAAACATAAACACTAATTAACATAAACATATAAATTAACACTCCAATGAAATTCAGCATTAAATCATAGAATCATAGAATGGTTTGAGTTGGAAGGGACCTTAAAGACCATCTCGTTCCAGCCCCTGCCCCATGCAGGGACACCTCCCACCAGACCAGGTTGCTCAAAGCCCCATCCAACCTGGCCTCGAACACTTCAAGGGATGGGGCATACACAGCTTCTCTGGGCAAACAGTTCCAGTAAAGAGTTCTTTAGAGAATTCTTTACTCCTCCTCTGAGTAAATAATTTCTTCCTAGTGCCTAATATAAATCTACCCTCCTTAAGTTTAAAACTGTTACTCTTTGTCCTGTCGTTCCACTCCCTGATAAAGAATCTCTCCCCATTTTTCTTCTAGAACCCCTTTCAGTAGCGGAAGACCTCAATAAATTCTCTCCCAAGCCTTCTTTTCTCCAGGCTGAACATCCCCAATTAGAATCATAGAATCATAGAATATCCCGACTTGGAAGGGATCCATAAGAATCATTGAGTCCAACTCCTGGCACCACACAGGTCTGCCCAAAATTTTAGACCATGTGACTAAGCACACAGTCCAAACGCTTCTTAAATTCAGACAGGCTTGGTGCAGTGACTACTTCACTGGGGAGCCTGTTCCAGTGTACGACAACCCTCTTGGTGAAGAACCTCTTCCTGATGTCCACCCTAAACCTCCTCTGCCTCAGCTTGACAACCATTCCCACGGGTCCTGTCACTGGTGATTAAGGAGAATAGGTCGGCATCTGCCCCTCCACTCCCCCTAGCGAAGAAGCTGTAGACTGCAATGAGGTCTCCTCAGCCTCCTCCAGGCTGAACAGGCCCAGTGACCTCAGCTGCTCCTCATATGTCTTCCTCTCTAGTCCCTTCACCATCTTCGTCATCCTTCTCTGCGCACTCTCCAACAGTTTTACATGCTTTTTGTACTGTGGTGCCCAGAACTGCACACAGTACTCGAGGTGAGGCCGCACCAGTGCAGAGTAGAACGGGAGAATCACTTCCATCAACCAACTAGCAATGCCGTGCTTGATGCATCCCAGGATACGGTTGGCCTTCCTGGCTGCCAGGGCACACTGCTGGCTCATATTCCACATGCTGTCAACCACAACCCCCAGATCCCTCTGTGCAGGGCTGCTCTCCAGCGTCTCATCACCCAGTCTGTACATATAGCCAGGGATGCCCCGTCCCAGGTGCAGGACCTGGCACTTGCTCTTGTTAAACTTCATGTGGTTGGTGATCGCACAGCTCTCCAATCTGTCCAGATCTCCCTGCAAGGGCTTTCCACCCTCAGCAGAGTCTACAACTCCTCCAACTTTGGTATTGCTAGCAAATTTGTACAAAACACCTTCTAGTCCTACATCCAAATCATTTATAAAAACATTGAAGAGGACTGGCCCATTTTAGCCTTGCCGGACCCCACTAGTGACCATCCACCAGCCTGATGTGGCCCCATTTACCACAACCCTTTGAGCCCTGCCTGTCAGCCAATTGCTCACCCATCATATGATGTTTTTGTTTAGCTGTATGCTGGACATTTTGTCCAGTGGGATACTATGGGAAACTGTGTCAAAAGCTTTTCTGAAGTCCAAAAAGATCACATCAGTTGGTTTCCCTTGATCGACTACCAGCCACATGAAGTTTAACAAGAGCAAGTGCCGGGTCCTGCACCTGGGACGGGGCAACCCTGGTTATATGCACAGACTGGGTGATGAGACACTGGAGAGCAGCCCCGCAGAGAGGGATCTGGGGGTTGTGGTTGACAGCAAGTGGAATATCAGCCAGCAATGTGCCCTGGCAGCCAGGAAGGCCAACCGTATCCTGGGATGCATCAAGCACGGCATTGCTAGTTGGTTGATGGAAGTGATTCTCCCGTTCTACTCTGCACTGGTGCGGCCTCACCTCGAGTACTGTGTGCAGTTCTGGGCACCACAGTACAAAAAGGATGTAAAACTGTTGGAGAGTGCGCAGAGAAGGATGACGAAGATGGTGAAGGGACTAGAGAGGAAGACATATGAGGAGCAGCTGAGGTCGCTGGGCCTGTTCAGCCTGGAGAAGAGGAGGCTGAGGGGGGACCTCATCTCAGTCTACAACTTCCTTGCGAGGGGGAGTGGAGAGGCAGGTGACCTATTCTCCTTAATCACCAGTGACAGGACCCGTGGGAACGGTGTGAAGCTGAGGCAGGGGAAGTTTAGGGTGGACATCAGGAAGAGGTTCTTCACCGAGAGGGTGGTCGCACACTGGAACAGGCTCCCCAGTGAAGTAGTCACTGCACCAAGCCTGTCTGAATTTAAGAAGCGTTTGGACTGTGTGCTTAGTCACAAGGTCTAAAATTTTGGGCAGACCTGTGTGGTGCCAGGAGTTGGACTTGATGATCCTTATGGGTCCCTTCCAACTCGGGATATTCTATGATTCTATGATTCTATGACTAGATGGGTGATCTTATCGTAAAAGGAAATCAAATTTTTTAGGCAGGAACTACCCCTCATGAAACCATGTTGGCTGGGACCAATGACTGCATTTTCCCCCAGGTGCACTTCAATAACTTCAAGGATTATCTTCTCCATAATTTTACCAGGCTCTGACGTGAGACGGACAGGCCTGTAATTGCTAGGGTCTTCTTTCTTACCCTTCTTGAAAATTGGCACAACATTTGCCAGCTTCCAGTCTACTGGGACCTCTCCAGATTCCCAAGACCATTGAAAAATAATTGAGAGAGGTCCCGCGGTGACGTCAGCCAGCTCTTTAAGCACCCTGGGATGAATCCCATCCGGACCCATGGACTTGTATGGATCCAAGTGGAGTAGCAAATCCCGCACACGTTCAGGGTCAGTTGCAAGTTTATCATTCCCACCGTCATGGTCCTCCAGCTCAGGGCACCCTGGGTCCTGAAGCCCATCATCAGTGTTGAAGACAGAGGCGAAGAAGGCATTAAACATCTCTGCTTTGCCTGTGTCCTTGTCTGTGAGGTGACCTTCCCCATCAAGTAGCGGTCCTATGTTTTCTTTGGTCCTCCTTTTTCCGTTGACATATCTAAAAAAAAAAAACTTTTTATTGTCTCCCACAGACTTGGCCAGCTTCAACTCTAGCTGGGCTTTGGCCACACGAATTTTCTCCCTACAAACACAAACAGCATCCCTGTATTCCTTCCTCGTCGCCTGACCCTCTTTCCAGCAGCCGTACGTTTTCTTTTTTCGCCTAAGCTCCAGTAGAAGATCCCTGGTCAGCCAGGCTGGCCTTCTGCCCCGCCTGCCTGATTTCTGATATTTTGGAATTGCTTGATCCTGTGCTTTTAGGAAGAAGTGCTTAAAGACTGACCAGCACTGATGGACGCCTATGCCTTCAAAAGCAGTTTCCCAGGGGACCTTGCTGACTAGTTCCCTGAGCAGCCTGAAGTCTGCTTTCCCCATATCCAGGGATGAAGTTTTGGTGACAGTTTTCCTCCTGTCGCCATAAATTTTAAACTCAACCACTTCATAGTCACTATGGCCAAGATGGCTGCCAATTGCCATGTCCCCCACAAGACCCTCTCTGTTCTCCAGCAACAGATCTAGGAGGGCACGTTTCCTAGTTGGCTCCCTTAGCACCTGCACCAAGAAGTTATCATCTTGGTGCTTTATGAACCTCCTGGACTTGCTCGTGTCAGCCGTGTGGTGATCCCAGTTGACGTCTGGCAAGTTGAAGTCCCCCATAAGGGCAAGGGGATTTGATCTCCAGGCATCTCTTAGTTCCTTTCTTCATAGGAGAGGTGCTCCAGCCCACTGATCTTCTTCATTGCCCTCCTCTGGACACAGTCTAACACATCTATCTCTCTCTTTTTCTGGGGGCCCCAGAGCTGAACACAGTACCCTAGGTGTGGTCTTATGACAGTGGAGGGGGAGAATTGCCTCCTTTAACCTGCTGGCCACAATTATTTTGATTCTGCTTTGGCCTTCCAGGCCTTCCAGGCTGCAAGCACACACTGCCAACTCACGCTGAGTTTTTCATCCACCAGTACCTCCGAGTCCTTCTCTGCAGTGCTATTCTCAGGTCTCTCATCACCCAGCCTGTACTCATGTATGGGATTGCCCTGACCCAGGTGCATCATAAAATGTTTATATTCTAATTCTTTGAGCCTGGCCAGCATGAATTAGATTCTGTTGGAATCCTGAAGACTCAGTCTGAGATGAGTGTACAAGTTGTTAATAAATTATCATACCTGCTTTCTAATGTCTGGCTTTTGAATCTTTAGCAAATATTAGCAGAAGCAAAATTTCTATCAAAATAGTGATGAAAAAATTATGGTCTTCATGACAATCAGCTTTCCAGGGGAAATTCATATAAAAAGGCAAATGGTTTAAACAAAAATTTGAAGTTGCTGAGATTAAGAAATAAATAATATATAAATAATAAATAATAAAATGATAAATAAAACGTACAATAAAACATCTGATTTCTGTGGCAACATTTTTTACATGCTGAGAGAATTAGAAGTGTTTAATGCTTTCAAATGAAAGAGAAGGAAAATAAGGGAATTGGTATGTTCATTACAATATTTATTATATCTTCTGGAAAACAGAAGAGGAAAAAGTGCAATGGGGAGATTTTAAGCCATGGTTTTGGAGACTATATCCATTTGCTGATGCAGGTTCTCAGGCGATAATTGTAGGAATGAATGTGACTACTTTTGTGGTAAGTAACATTGTTATTGCAATATATATATATATATTATTTATTTATTTATTTATTGTCTACATTTCTTGTAGGCAAGTTGCAAGAGAAAGCTTACTTCTTCAGTATCAGGGCTTCTGGTAACTGGGGTGAATATCTCTTGAGACGATCTGTTCAGGCATATGATAGCATGAAAATAATAGTTAAACTTTATTTGGAATAGACCTATTAAAAGCTGAAATATCCAGAAGCTGCAGTGTGGTCAGATCAGACAGATCTTGCTGGGAATAACGAAAAAAATATTTTAGATGTACGACTAATTCAGGTCTCTGAACAGAAGAAGGAAGATGTCAGAACTCTTCCCCTGCTCCTCTTGCTTATATTTCACTGTGAGGGCAATTCCACCTAATGGAGTTGACACCAGCTGATATGGACAGCCAAATGCTGGTCTCAGTGATTAGCACTGTGTTACTACTACTCTAAAGTGTCAGTTCACATTTATTATTACTGTGTATCACAGAATTGTACAGTTTATCTCCCTCATGGGTGTGTATTAAAAGAAGGGTAAATTGAATACATGTAACTTTAAACATAAAATTTATTATTTTGTTCCTCTTCAGTTCTTAGACTGACAAATCTCCCATCTTCTGAAACATAAATTTCACTCTAACTACCACAGAAGGCCAAAAACAAAATGTAGACTTTAGAAACAGATTGTTACAGCTAAAAATCTAATGTCTTTTTTGTCACTCTTTCATCCCCCCCCCCCAAATTATTTTTCTTTTTTTGATTCAGTAGCTGACCTTTATTAACACCTTCTTACCTGTCATGCTGCATCCTTTATCTTTCCTTTATACAATAATATTGTGTTAAATCTCAATACACTTTTACACATTTCTTGAAATCAAAATCCTTTCACTTTACAAGGCAGAAAGAGCTTTTACTGTTTGATTAAGGTTTGGGAAAGTGGAAGGTATATTACATTATTCTCAAGAAGTTTAAAACACCTACATTTTCAATATAACTGTATCTTCTGGTTAGAAGCTTGAACAGTGGAACTCTACTTCTCATTTATTATTAAAGTTCAAAATCAATCCTGAATCTTCTTGCTTGACATATAAACCCACAACATCATCATTAATACAGATAAGAGTTGCTGTCTGGTATTATGCAACATTTCTTATCTCCTAGTTGTCTTGCATTTTCTAATATACTTAAATAAGCTGTTTTACTTTCTGTTTAGGATTTTATTTGTGTGTCTTTTAATCTTCAAAGAGAAATGCTACTAAGAAACTATATGAAGGAACATCTGGCTGTACATGTCATAGTACTAGCATACTAGTCAACAGAAAACTATTGGAAGGAAGACATTCCATCAGTGGCATAATGTAATACTAAAATACAAAAAGAACAAGAACTTCACAGTAAACAACATTGGTGATAAGCTAGTACACTGAAGTTAAAGACACCTTAGAATCGAGTACAAAAAATAAAAAATAAAAACCATCCCCTCAAGTAATGCAGAAACAGTATGGAGTGAAGTCTTCAAAGGGTCATTTGTCCCTTTATGCTGAGACAAAGAGGCAGCAAGGGAACAAAACTGAAGAGTAATGGGAGACTTCATTTCCTTCCCCCTGTGTGTGTATTAGTATTTCTCTTCCCTTTGCTGTGTATATTAGCCAAGTGTAACATCAGAATCACAGAATCACAGAATCATCTAGGTTGGAAGAGACCTCCAAGATCACCTAGTCCAACCTCTGACCTAACACACTAACAAGTCCTCCACTAAACCATATCGCTAAGCTCTACATCTAAACGTCTTTTAAAGTCCTCCAGGGATGGTGACTCAACCACTTCCCTGGACAGCCCGTTACAATGTCTAACAACCCTTTCAGTAAAGAAATTCTTTCTAATACCCAACCTTAACCTCCCCTGGCGCAACTTTAGCCCACTACCCCTTGTCCTGTTGCCAGGCACGTGGGAGAATAGGTCAACCCCCACCTCACTACAGCCTCCGTTAGGGTACCTGTAGAGTGCAGTAAGGTTGCCCCTGAGCCTCCTCTTCTCCAGGCTGAACAACTCCAGCTCCCTCAGCCGCTCCTCATAAGACTTGTTCTCCAGACCCCTCAGGATGTGATTACATACTGTAAGTGATTACTTCACAGAGAACCTGCATAAGGAGTTCACAAGTAAAAAATAATAATAATAAAATAAAATAAAATAAAATAATAAAATAAAATAAAATAAAATAAAATAAAATAAATAAAATAAAATAAATAAAATAAAATATAAAATAAAATAAAATAAATAATAAAATTGTAGTATTAAAGTATTAGTTCTTTATATTACTGAGAATACACCCTTAAATAAGATAAAACTCCTCAGGAAATGGAGGTAAAACTCTTTGTGTTTCCAAGTATAAGAAAACTGAGAACAAGTTTCCTGTGTGATTGGATTAAATTTCTAGTCAGGTATATCTCCTACTTAGCTGACATAATAAACATTTTCTTGTCTTTGCTGACAGCTAAATTTTTATTAACCTCATATAAAGGTATTCTTACTATAACATTAGTTATGGCCTAATTTTTTTTTACTGTTTACCAAGCACAGGGAGGTTCTTTTTCTTTCTTTGAAGCATTTATGAGCATTTTATATTGATCAAAATCATAGAATCATAGAACGTCTACAGTTGCAGGGAACCTTAAAGATCACCTGGTTCCAAACTCCTGCCACGGGCAGGGATACTTTTCACTAGACCAGGTTGCCCAAAGCCACATCCAACCTGGCCTGAATACTTCCAGGGATGGGGAGTCCACAGCTTCCACAACTGAATTTTTTGCATCCACACTGAATTTTTTTAAGGGAAGCATACTTTGGCACATAATCTATTTAGAAGTCACTACTGGTTGAAGTTACTCTGTGATCTTTATGTAAATTAATTAGCTCAAATTTAAGAATACTGTATTCCATCACTTTAAGAAAATTCTAACACAGCTTTTTGGAGGCTGGTAGCTTATCTTACTCAAAAAAATTATTATGAAGTTCTCTATTTTTTCCGCTGAAAGCTAGGAATTAGAGTTTAATCAAAAGTTTGATTAGTGCCAATGTCATTGTTATAAAAAAGACAAAATGAGAGAAGAAGATGTGTGTGTGCATGCCAATGGCATCTTCTAACAAGATCAGAATTTATCAGTTATATCCAGTAACGAGCTCTGTTTGCATTGCCTTCTCTTAGCCAGGAATTCAGGTTTTGCTGCACTGAAAAATACTCTGCAGTATTACTTCCCGCCTTTTGACATTTTATATGTTGCATGCAGCTGATGACATTAAGCTGTTGATTCTTCTGTGAGTCTTCATGTTCTTCCTTTGGAAAGAAACAGGTGTACCTGACAGCAGGGATCGCATAGTTGAATGATCAAAGATTATAGTTCTTGGTAAGCAAAAACAATGAGGATTACAGAAAGCTGAAAACACGTTGGACCATAATTTTAATTTTAAATTAATATAAATATATTCAAAATGAAGATTACAATGACATTTAAGCCTGAATTAACTTGTAAGCTTGGCAAAGTCTAGTCTAAAACTCCTGTTATTTATGCATTTAAAGTCAGGATATGTAACATAGCTGATGCTTTGCTTAAAAATTAATGGTTTATTTTTATTTACTTGTATATTTTTCTTGGTTCATTTATTTTACGAAGTATGACATACAATAATCTGTCATCAACAAATAGACACATATGCACGTACACTTTCAATACAATGTTATGGTGAGGTGACCATTATAACTCTTCTGACAATTAATTTTGGTATGGGCTGAAGATACCACAATCTGCATAGAACATAGAACAAAGTTCCTTTGTTAAAAGGTTAACACTCAAAATGAAACATTTGATGTATATTTAACAAAGCGTTTCACTTGGACTTGATGGTTTAATATGTGCCAAATAAATGCTAGCTTATTTTTGATGAACCTATAAGGCTTCAAGGAGAATATAGAAACAATGAGTAATATAGTCATCCAGGGTATGAGTTCCTCTAAAATTAATGTCCTTTCAAAGATTTGTTTGTATTTATTTTCCCAAAGATATCAAACGTAAAATAATATCAAAGGAAATGGAAAAATCAGAAATGCTCTAAGGCAAAGATTTATTTTTATTTAAAACACTGTAAAATTTAGGTGGGAATGGTATCAGCAACCAGGGTCTTTGCTTAGACATCAAGATCAGAGTTAGCATCACAATGTGATAGGTAAATATCTGTGATCCATCAGTTTTGAGAATTTTGGCTTAGTTCACTGGAGAAATTCTGACAAATTCAGCATGTCTACAATGCATTTCTCTGAGTAGGCCTAATTTGTCCTGAATTTCACAATAATTAGGCTTTTTTTTTTTTATTGGATTAATACATAAACTATTTTGTATCATATTCTAAGTCCTAGTTGCTGACTTGATTTATTGAACTGTTGGAGACACCTGGATTCACTTACAAAGCTTAAGTTAATTGCTCAGAGGTTGAGAGATTGATTAATTTGGTTTACTACTGTATATTTGTATATGAATATGAATTCTTTCATTAAATTAATGCTATTTAAAATCCAAAATAATTGGATTTATATAGAACTGGAAGAATCGTGAAGGATGAAATAATGTGCAGTTTGTTTGTTTATTTAATTTATATATTTATTTATTTATTTTAAGCTATTCTTTGACCGAGTCTTAGTAAGATGTATTCAACTTGTTAGGGAAGTACTTACGTATATATTCAGCTGACAGCTTCAGTACAGGTAACGTGTCTTTTAACGGGTTCCTGTTATTTTGATTCACCTCTGCATATCTGTGAAGTAGATTTTGTTGGATAATATCAGTGGATTAATATTGTATGGTTCTTATTCCATGGAGTATTCTAGTGACATTCAAAATCCAATAAAGAAAACAAAAAAAAAAAAAGCCAACCTGCCAGAAGAAATTCCCAATTAAGAACAAGATGGTGTGTGTTTCTGCATACTATTATGTGGAAAAAATAAATAAAAATAAAAATAAAATAAAAATAAAAATAAAAATAAAAATAAAAATAAAAATAAAAATAAAATAAAAATAAAAATAAAAATAAAAATAAAAATAAAAATAAAAATAAAAATAAAAATAATAAAAATAAAAATAAAAATAAAAATAAAAATAAAAAAATAAAAAAACCACCATTAGAATATAACAAAATAATAGCTTGTATGATGGCAGCAGTTTAGCAGGGTTATAATTTTTGTTTAGTTCGTTAATTAAGGATATGGAATAAACAGAGCAAAGTTTGCAGTTGATAATAATACAGGTTATCAAAGCTGGAAGAAAATGCAAGGAAGCTGAGGGAGTGAATTAAGTGAATAGGCATTATGATGCTGAATGAAATCACTGTTGATGAAAGCAGTCCTACTGGAGGAGGGGACAACATCTTGTAACTACATAACTGCTACAGAACACAAAATTAACTGCATGAACTCCAGAAAGTAATCTAGTTACTAAAGTGGAAAGCTCACAAAAGGTTAATCTATGAGCAATTGCAGTTCAAAAGAAAAGCAACATGACTAATGAGAAAATTGTGTCTGTGACTGTGTTAGTCATATGTATATGACGCAATATCAAGTATCTTATCTCAGAAGTCTCTGAAACTACACATCAACTATTGCTATTATGATCATGCATTAGTATGATGAGACTTTTTTTATTAGCATCATGAGATGGTGCATGTTTTTTTTTGTTTGTTTGTTTTTGTTTGTGTGTGTGTGTGTTTGTTTTCATTCTTAATCTGAGGCAGGAGTTACATAAGAAGCACCGTGATAAAAAAATAAAATAAAATCAGAAGCAGTCTAAAAAAGTTAAATTGGATAGGGAAAATAGAAGAGTAGTAAGGGCAGCAGTGTACCATTCTGTTTGCAGGCTTCTTCCTCTATTTATCTAAAAATACATCTCTAAAATCAGGGTGCTTGTACATTCATAAAGGTTTTTAATTTTGCAGGTGTTATAATGTGAACTTCATTGGGCTGTGAAGGGGCACAGGGATATAATCTGAGAGAGCTATGGAGGTATTTCATTTATGTAACTATGCAGGTATGAATTAAACTGCTGGAAGTAAAAAGCACGAGTAGATTCCGGTTGGATCGGTGTGAGAATATTTCTATTACTGTGAATAGAGTTTTGGCCAGCAGTGCTCTCTATTTATGCATGTCATGCAGATCTAAGCTGTTAACCAGGTACCCTTTTTAGACAACACCTGACTTCATGGTACACATTTGAGGTAACAGTCATGTTCTAGGTGAGCAGGCTGTGGCATAAGTGAACACAAAAACTGAACAGACTGACTGGGAGAAACACACATCTCCAGTAAAGAGTTCTTTTATGATATATACAGCCAGAAATCCTGGAAGCCACTGCCAATCTGCATAGTGACTGAAGTACATTCTTTCTAAAATAACCTGATCACATGTCTGTATATTGTGTCCTATGTCAGTCTATATATTGAGTAACTGTAAAATAGCCTCTCTGGAATGAAATACAACAGGTCTTAGGATAACATTTAACTTTAATGTGAAAATCAGCTGCTGATTAGTGGGTTTGTCTGCAGACAAGAGTATATTTCTATTCCATTAATTCCAGAAGCTGTACATCTGCTTTTGAGCAAAAACCAGACTGCTATGATTTTTGTTGAATCATCTTTGTCCTGGTTCCAGTTAGGACAGAGTTAAGTAGCTCATAGTAGCTGGTAGGGTGCTATGTTTTGGATTAGGATGAGAAGAGCGCTGATAACATGCTGATGTTTTAATTGTTGCAGAGCAGTGTTTACACCAGGCCAAGGACTTTTCGGCTTCTCGCTCTGTCCTGCCAGCGAGCAGGCTGGGGGTGCAGCAGGAGCTGGGAGGGGACAGACCCAGGACAGCTGACCCAAACTGGCCAAAGGGGTATTCCATACCATCTGACGTCATGCTAAACAATATATAGGGGTGGCTGGCCGGGGTGGGGGGGCCGGCTGCTCGGGAATAGGCTGGGCATCGGTCAGCGGGTGGTGAGCAATTGCATTGTGCATCACTTGTTTCGTACACATTATTATTGTTAATACTATTACCATTATCACTATTATTATTATTATTGTTATTATTATTTTCCTGTCTTAATAAACTGTCTTTATCTCAACTCACAGGCTTCACTTTCCCGTTTCTCTCCCCCCATCCCAGAGAGGGAGGGGGGAGGGTGAGCGAACGGCTGTGTGGTGTTTAGCTGCCAGCCGGGTTAAACCACAACAGTCTTTTTGGCGCCCAACGTGGGGCCCGAAGGGTTGAGATATCGACAAATCTGACCAGAGTGTGTTAAACTAAAATTGGTATAAGTATTGGACCTGCTTAATAGTTGCTAGTCACGATGTTGATTGCCTTAATCTCCAGTCTGCTGTACCTGTATTCCAAATTGAGTTTTATGGTGCGTTACTTTCTGTATGTGCTCCCTGTTGCACTGTTTATCCTTTCCGGGCCCTGGTTTAAGATTGTTATGGTACTGTGCGGTGTAACAATGGCTTATGAAATGATGAAATATCTGGTCACGACTTTAACCTGGTATTTGTACTCAGCACTGACGTCGACTCTATACTTTGGAACCCATATCTCGGAAACTATTAGCAATTACACCTATTGCCTGTTTTCGTTAGGGAGCCAATCTGTGAAGGGGACAGGGGAAGACATGTTTCCCTACCTGTTCACTCTCCCTTTCTCCTTCACCACCACCCTCTTATCCCCCGAGTTAGTTACGGTGGTTCTCCGAGATGTTGAATATCCTTGGGATACTCAGACCAGCCTGCTCTTGTTGTTATGTCTCCTGAATGCGCTTCAGGTTTTGTGGAGGGTTAAACAACTACTTAGGAATCTCATCCGGAGATCTGTCTTGAGGCGGGATAGTTGCGAGTGGCAGGGAGTGTGGGAGGATATGGGCAGGTTTCTAGAGCAGTGGTCACCTCCAGTGTTTTGGACATTCACCCCTGAACAACTGCAAAATCCTAAAAAGCTGGCAGAATGCTTGAAAAAAAGGTGTCATGACTCTGGCAGTTCCAAAGTGACACAAATCACTGTAGCGTGCTGGGGTCTGGCTTGTGCCTATCGAGCTGCAATTGATGTTATTAGCAACCTAGCTCCAGCTCCTGCAGCCGCTCCAGGTCCAGCTCCTGCAGCCGCTCCAGTTCCAGCTCCTGCAGCTACTCCAGCTGCAGCTCCTGCAGCCGCTCCAGTTCCAGCTCCTGCAGCTACTCCAGCTGCAGCTCCTGCAGCCGCTCCAGTTCCAGCTCCTGCAGCCGCTCCAGTTCCAGCTCCTGCAGCTACTCCAGCTCCAGCTCCTGCAGCCGCTCCAGCTCCTGCAGCCGCTCCAGTTCCAGCTCCTGCAGCTACTCCAGCTCCAGCTCCTGCAGCCGTTCCAGTTCCAGCTCCTGCAGCCGCTCCAGCTCCTGCAGCCGCTCCAGCTCCAGCTCCTGCAGCTACTCCAGCTCCAGCTCCTGCAGCCGCTCCAGCTCCTGCAGCTGCTCCAGCTCCAGCTCCTGCAGCCGTTCCGGCTCCTGCAGCCGCTCCAGCTCCAGCTCCTGCAGCCGCTCCAGCTCCAGCCCCTGCAGCCGCTCCAGCTCCTGCAGCTGCCCCAGCTCCTGCAGCTGCCCCAGCTCGTGCAGCTGCTCCCGCTCCTGTGGCTGGGTCAGAGAAACGAGCTGTAGCAGTGCAAGTTGACCCCGCAGAGTGTATTCCAAGACCTGTGGCAGACCCTGTGTCTGGGTCAGAGAAACGAGCTGTAGCAGTTCAAGTTGACCACGCAGAGGGTATTCCAACCCCTGTGGCAGACCCTGTGGCTGGGTCAGAGAAACGAGCTGTAGCAGTGCAAGTTGCCCCTGTAGACAAGGTGAAAAAATGGTATAGAGGCTCAGGTCGTTTAAAACGCAGACAGTCTTCTGCTAAGTCTGGGCGAAGTGAAGACGAGGCTGGGCCATCAAAGGTGCAGGAGACTGAAGATGAGGATGAGGATGGCGAAAAATCAACAGTAACTACCCGGACTCCATACCAGCCATCAAAGGTGCAGGAGACTGAAGATGAGGATGAGGATGTCGGAAAATCAACAGTAATTACCCGGACTCTATACCAGCGTGAGCTACGAGATGTGCGAAAAGATTTTGGTCGCTGTATAGGCGAGCAGCTTGTCACCTGGCTGCTCCGGTGCTGGGACACGGGAGCCAATTATGTGGAATTGGAGGGCAAGGAAGCCAGGCGGCTGGGATCCCTTGCTAGGGACGCATGCATTGACAAAGCAATTGGAGATGGAGCACAATCTCGCAGCCTCTGGAGGCGTCTCCTGTCAGCTGTGAAGGAAAGGTATCTCTTCAAGGAAGAACTTGTATGTTTACCAAGCAAATGGACCACCATGGAGAAGGGAATTCAGTACCTGAGGGAATTGGCCGTACGGGAAGTAATTTATAAGGACCTAGATGACGCACAAACATCCACAGATCCAGATGCAGTCCAGTGTACACCACCCATGTGGCGGAAGTTTGTACGGAGTGCCCCATCATCATATGCCAACTCATTGGCAATACTAGCCTGGAAAACGGAGGAGAATCCCACAGTGAATGAAGTGACTAAAATACTCCGGCAGTACGAAGGAAATCTCTCCTCTTCCCTAAAGGCCTGTGTCTCAGCTGTGGAGAAACTCTCTGAAGAGGTCCACCAACTTAAAGAGAATTTATCTTCCCCTCCACCTGAACGAACCAGTGTCCACCAGCTAAAAGAGAATGCTTTAGAGAAACTTTCTGAAAAGATCCACCAACTTGAAGAAAGATTATCTTCCCCTTCACCTGAACGAACCAGTGTCCACCAGCTAAAAGAGAATGCTTTGGAGAAACTTTCTGAAAAGATCCACCAACTTGAAGAAAGATTATCTTCCCCTTCACCTGAACGAACCAGTGTCCACCAGCTAAAAGAGAATGCTTTGGAGAAACTTTCTGAAAAGATCCACCAACTTGAAGAAAGATTATCTTCCCCTTCACCTGAACGAACTAGTGTCCACCAGCTAAAAGAGAATACCTTGGAGAAACTTTCTGAAGAGATCCACCAACTTAAAGAGAGTTTATTTTCCTCCCCACCTGTACAAACCAGTGTCTCAGCTATTAGGGGTAAACGTTCATCTATGCAAGGAAGACAATATGGTGGGCACACACACCGCGCCACCCTGTGGTTTTACCTACGTGACCATGGAGAGGACATGAGAAAATGGGATGGAAAATCTACTGCGACCCTAGAGGCACGGGTACGTGAATTGCAAAGGAAAACAATTGGGAAAAAGGAGTTCTCTGAAAGGTTTGCTGCTCCAACTTCCAGCAGGCAGTCCTTTAAACACAGAAATGAAGATTCTGACCAGGACTAGAGGGGCCCTGCCTCCAGCCAGGGGGAGGAAAGGGACAATCGAGTTTATTGGACTGTGTGGATTCGATGGCCTGGCACGTCAGACGCACAGAAGTATAAGGCTTTGGTAGACACCGGTGCACAATGTACTCTAATGCCATCAAGCTATAAAGGGCCAGAGCCCATCTGTATTTATGGTGTGACGGGGGGATCCCAGCAGTTAACTGTATTGGAGGCTGAAGTGAGTCTAACCGGTAATGAGTGGCAAAAGCACCGTATTGTGACTGGCCCAGATGCTCCGTGCATCCTTGGCATAGACTATCTTAGAAGAGGATATTTCAAGGACCCAAAAGGGTTCCGCTGGGCTTTTGGCATAGCTGCCTTGGAGACAGAGGACATTAAACAGTTGTCTACCTTGCCTGGTCTCTCAGAGGACCCTTCTGTTGTGGGGTTGCTGAGGGTTGAAGAACAGCAAGTGCCGATCGCTACCACAACTGTGCACCGGCGGCAATATCGCACCAACCGAGACTCCCTGAGTCCCATCCATAAGCTAATTCGTCAACTGGAGAGCCAAGGAGTGATCAGCAAGACTCATTCACCTTTTAATAGTCCCATATGGCCAGTGCGAAAGTCTAATGGTGAGTGGAGACTAACAGTGGACTATCGTGGCCTGAACGAAGTCACGCCACCACTGAGTGCTGCAGTGCCGGACATGCTAGAACTCCAGTATGAACTGGAATCAAAGGCAGCCAAGTGGTATGCCACAATTGATATCGCTAATGCATTTTTCTCCATCCCTCTAGCAGCACAGTGCAGGCCACAGTTTGCTTTCACTTGGAGGGGAGTCCAATATACTTGGAATCGGCTGCCCCAGGGGTGGAAACACAGCCCTACCATTTGCCATGGACTGATCCAGTCTGCGCTGGAGCAGGGGGAAGCTCCTGAACACCTGCAGTACATCGATGACATCATTGTGTGGGGTGACACTGCAGAAGAAGTTTTCGAGAAAGGGAAGAAAATAGTCCAAATCCTTCTGAAGGCCGGTTTTGCCATAAAACAGAATAAAGTTAAAGGACCTGCACGAGAGATCCAGTTTTTAGGAATAAAATGGCAAGATGGACGCCGTCAAATCCCAATGGATGTGATCAACAAAATAACAGCTATGTCTCCACCAACTAGCAAAAAAGAAACACAAACTTTCCTAGGTGTCGTGGGGTTTTGGAGAATGCATATTCCAAATTACAGTCTGATTGTAAACCCGCTCTACCAAGTAACCCGTAAGAAGAATGCTTTTGAATGGGGCCCTGAGCAACGACAAGCCTTTGAACAAATTAAGCAGGAAATAGTTCATGCAGTAGCCCTCGGGCCAGTCCGAACAGGACCAGATGTAAAGAATGTGCTCTACACCGCAGCCGGAGAGAATGGTCCCACCTGGAGCCTCTGGCAGAAAGAACCTGGGGAAACTCGAGGTCGACCCCTGGGGTTTTGGAGTCGGGGATACAGAGGATCTGAAGCCCGCTATACTCCAACTGAAAAGGAGATATTGGCAGCATATGAAGGAGTTCGATCTGCTTCGGAAGTGGTCGGTACTGAAGCGCAGCTCCTCCTGGCACCCCGACTGCCGGTACTAGGCTGGATGTTCAAAGGAAGGGTCCCCTCTACGCATCATGCAACTGATGCTACATGGAGCAAGTGGGTTGCACTGATTACTCAGCGGGCTCGAATAGGAAACCCCAGTCGCCCAGGAATCTTGGAGGTGATTATGGACTGGCCAGAAGGCAAATACTTTGGGATATCACCAGAGGAGGAGGTGGTTCGTGCTGAAGAAGCCCCCCTGTACAACAAGCTACCGGAAAATGAGAAGAAATATGCCTTGTTCACTGACGGGTCCTGTCGTATTGTGGGAAAGCATCGGAGATGGAAAGCTGCTGTATGGAGTCCTACACGACGAGTTGCAGAAGCTGCTGAGGGAGAAGGTGAATCGAGTCAGTTTGCAGAAGTAAAAGCCATTCAGCTGGCTTTAGATATTGCTGAACGAGAAAAGTGGCCAGTTCTCTATCTCTATACTGATTCATGGATGGTAGCAAATGCCCTGTGGGGGTGGTTACAGCAATGGAAGCAGAACAACTGGCAGCGCAGGGGCAAGCCCATCTGGGCTGCGGCATTGTGGCAAGATATTGCTGCCCGGGTAGAGAACCTGGTTGTAAAGGTACGCCATGTAGATGCTCATGTGCCCAAGAATCGGGCTACTGAAGAACACCAAAACAACCAGCAGGTGGATCAGGCTGCTAAGATTGAAGTGGCTCAGGTGGACCTGGACTGGCAACATAAAGGTGAATTATTTATAGCCCGATGGGCCCATGACACCTCAGGCCATCAAGGTAGAGATGCAACCTACAGATGGGCTCGTGATCGAGGGGTGGACCTGACCATGGACACTATAGCACAGGTTATTCATGACTGTGAAACATGTGCTGCAATCAAGCAAGCCAAACGGTCAAAACCTCTTTGGTATGGAGGACGATGGCTGAAATATAAATATGGAGAGGCCTGGCAGATTGATTACATCACACTCCCTCAAACCCGCAACGGCAAGCGCCACGTACTTACAATGGTGGAAGCAACCACCGGATGGCTGGAAACATATCCTGTGCCCCATGCCACCGCCCGGAACACTATCCTGGGCCTTGAAAAGCAAGTCTTATGGCGACATGGCACCCCAGAGAGAATTGAGTCAGACAACGGGACTCATTTCCGAAACAACCTTATAGACACTTGGGCCAAAGAACATGGTATTGAGTGGGTGTATCACATCCCCTATCATGCACCAGCCTCTGGAAAAGTTGAACGATACAATGGACTGTTGAAGACTACACTGAAAGCAATGGGTGCTGGGACATTCAAAAATTGGGATACACATTTGGCAAAGGCCACCTGGTTAGTCAATACCAGGGGATCTGCCAACCGAGCTGGACCTGCCCAATCAAACCTGTTACGCACTGTAGAAGGGGATAAAGTTCCTGTAGTGCACGTAAGAAACATGCTGGGTAAAACAGTCTGGGCTACTCCTGCCTCAGGAAAAGGCAAACCCATTCGTGGAATTGCTTTTGCTCAGGGACCTGGATGCACTTGGTGGGTAATGCAAAAGAATGGGGAGGTCCGGTGTGTACCTCAAGGGGATTTGATACTGGGTGAGAATAGCCCATGAGTTGAATTGTAGTATGTTAATTATTATATAATAATGTATGTCATCACTACCATGATTGCTATATATCATAGATGAAAATGGTGATTAATTAGAATGTATTGGACAGAGTGTAACCTGAGCATGACATAAATGGTATGGAATAAGGGGTGGATATCTGTCCTGGTTCCAGTTAGGACAGAGTTAAGTAGCTCATAGTAGCTGGTAGGGTGCTATGTTTTGGATTAGGATGAGAAGAGCGCTGATAACATGCTGATGTTTTAATTGTTGCAGAGCAGTGTTTACACCAGGCCAAGGACTTTTCGGCTTCTCGCTCTGTCCTGCCAGCGAGCAGGCTGGGGGTGCAGCAGGAGCTGGGAGGGGACAGACCCAGGACAGCTGACCCAAACTGGCCAAAGGGGTATTCCATACCATCTGACGTCATGCTAAACAATATATAGGGGTGGCTGGCCGGGGTGGGGGGGCCGGCTGCTCGGGAATAGGCTGGGCATCGGTCAGCGGGTGGTGAGCAATTGCATTGTGCATCACTTGTTTTCTTACACATTATTATTGTTAATACTATTACCATTATCACTATTATTATTATTATTGTTATTATTATTTTCCTGTCTTAATAAACTGTCTTTATCTCAACTCACAGGCTTCACTTTCCCGTTTCTCTCCCCCCATCCCAGAGAGGGAGGGGGGAGGGTGAGCGAACGGCTGTGTGGTGTTTAGCTGCCAGCCGGGTTAAACCACAACAATCTTTCAAATGAGTAATTTCTAATTTTATTACTTTAAGTATTTTGTGAAACTTTACAAAGATATCATGCAAAACACTGTACGAAACTGGGCTTAAATTTGGATCTTGACATGTACATCATATAGAGGGATCTGGCTCTTTAGCCAGCTGAGATCATCCAGGTCTCAACAGTCTTTCAAAGTGGCCTCAGCTGTTGTTTCTCTTTGTAGACAGGGATAAAATATTCAGTTGTAAATGACATTTCACAAGGATGTTTACAGCTACTTCTTCATCTCAGAACTAGAATTTTGTGCAATAAGTGGATAACAATAATTAAAATCCATGTCTGAATCTGAAGTTATGCCTTTACTTGTAGCTTTCTCCAGTAATAAATTCCTTCTTATTTTTAGCCATGTTTTAAAGTTTATTTTATCACAAATCATTGATAATATTTACTAGCCATGAACATTGGCCCATTACTTTTGTTATTATGCATTACTGGTTTATACATGACTTAAAATGCAAAGGCAAATTAAGCATTTCTGAAGCATCACACACACACACACACACACAAAAAAAAAGGAAATGTTTTATGAATAATGGAATAAAGAAAATTATTACTCAGTTGAATCCTGTTTCTATCTTGTAACTCAACAAATCAATCTGTAATAAAGACAGATCTTTAATGCCTAGAAACAGTTGTAATATGCTCTGTTGTTCTTGTATTAGTTACAAACTGAAATGTTGCTTTAGAAAATAAGATCTTAATATGCCTGAAACATGGAAAGAAACCCAGCCTCAGTTAAAACAAAACTGTGGCCTGTATATACAATTTCCTGAAAAGTGTTTATAAGCAATAGAAATAGGAATAACATCTGACGTGATAATAGAAAGGATCTTGGGTTGGTTTGTTTGTTTTATGACAAAAGACTTTCTGATAGGTAACTAACTACCCTTTCCAAAACAATGTTTACTACTGGGTGTTATGAAAAGCTTAGTTATTAATCTTAGTTGGATTTCTTTTTCTCTGTTGAGACTTAGATTTGGCTTTTAATGATACAGCAAAATATATATATATACAAAACTACCAGTTTTATGTTGGCTTACTCTCTTTTCATAAAATTCTGATATGTATATGAATTTTTTTTTCTATGTAGAATCTTCAATTCTGTTTTCTTTATGAAATGAAAGATAACTTGTGATTTGAGTCAAGCTTTGTCATACAACTTATTTTTATCTCTTTATGACTACAAAGATATAAAAATATTTTGAAATGTCATTTTAAAAGATTTAGACTATTCAAACTTTTGTTATTAAAAGGTTAAGTATGCTCTTCTCAAAGAGAAAATGTGAATAATTTTACTAGAATCAAGAATTTTATTTTATGGGTTATGTGCAACTTCTGTGCTGTTCCCCCCTTACTATTGACTGTATTCTCCCTCTTTTTATACTTGAAATTTAGTGAAAATGTCTAAATGAATAATGAAACTAGATAAAAGAGCAATGAAACATTTCAGTTATCACCATTGTCTTTTAAACAGTTTCCACATCAATGTTTCATTTGTTATACACTACTCTGCTGAATGCTTCTCTTCAATATATAAAAAAGCTGTTTAAGATTACCTACTGCTGCACACTTATAAAACTTACTTCAATTATTCTTTTGTTGAAACAGATACTTTTATGTAATGCAGATTCACTAGCATCATCTAGATTTTATCATTTGATCTCTGTATTCTCAGTGCAAGGATTATTGCATCCTAGGAGCATTAACTGCTTAACAGAAGATAAGGCAGAGACTCTTCATTTTCTTCTTTCCGTAGCTGGGTGTCAAAATTAGGTTAAATGGCATCATTCTACAAGGTGATGCAGAGCATTGATTAGTTTTTCAGAGAAAGCTTTCCTGTGAGTAGTACAGCCGTTATCTTTAGGTTATAATCCAGCCTCGAGAACATAAGTGCATAAATGACAGCAAAAAGTTCTATTTCCTCTTAGAGCTATTGAAATAAGATACCTTTTTTGGATTAGAAAAAGAGCCCTTAAAGATCAAAAACAGCTATCCAAGGGAGGCAAACAGACATAGGAGGAACAAATCCTTCTGAATCTTTCAGAACAACAAAGGTTTTGGTACAGATTTGTCAAACCATTTTGAATCTATTCAAGATAGTTTTGAAGAGGTAACAGCATGAAACTTGTCCTACCTGAAACGGAAGAAAAGAAGTGAGGGGAAAAATAACTGTTAACTTGTTTGTTCATACCTGATACAAACTTGTACACTACTCTAATACATAG